>NC_140241.1:13694933-13709933 GCF_949987555.1 Borostomias antarcticus | reverse complement strand
TCCCCTTCTCTCTCTCTCTCTCTCTCTCTCTCCCACTCGCTCTTCCCTACCTCCCTCTCTCCCTCTCCACAACACCTTCCCAACTTTCTCTCAGCCCCTCCCCCCTTCTCCACCTCTCCACCCTTCCCCCGCTGTCTGCCTCCCTCCCTCTAGGGGATCAAGGAAGCCCCTCCCCCCCCTCCATGTCCAGCCGGTGAAAGAGGGGGTGAGCGTAGCTCTGACAGACCACACAGGGCCGGTTCTGAGGCCCGTTCTCTAATCTGATCAGGCAGGCAAATACGCCGGGAAAAGGGCTTTAATGACCCCTCTAATTACCTCAAGTCAATACCAACTGTATTATTAGACTCCGGGAAAATATTCCATTAGGGTGGCCCCCGGTGGGAGCCCCCCCCGCCCCCCCCACCCCCCGCCGTGCGCTCTGATGTCACACGCTGTGCGCCCCCACCCCACGCTTGTAATTAATTTTATTTACACACGCAGGAATGCACAAGGTCGCACCTGCAGCCCCGAGCAGACCGCCTCGGCCGCCTAATCAGATCTGTCATAATTACCATTCTGCATGCTTCTGACACACACCGGGAAATATTTCAATTTAACTACTGTACAGACACTAGCGCCGGAAGACACAGCGCCCGGGAGCAACCGAGAGTGTGTTAATGTGCTGGGTGTGTGTGTGCGTGTGTCTGTGTGTGTGTGCGTGTGTGTGTGTGTGTGTGTAAGAGAAAGAGAGAGAGAGAGAGAGAGGAGAGAGGGGAATTGCATGGGGAGGCATAAGCACCTAGCCAAGTGTTCATGCTGATGCTTCTGTGCTTGTACTCTTTATATAACCTCTATACCATCTCTCTCTCTCTCTCTTTCTTTCCCTCCCCCTCTCTCTCTCACTCTCCCTCCCTCTCTCTCTCTCTCTCTCCCTCCCTCCCTCTCCCTCTCTCTGTCTTTCCATTTCTCTCTCTCTCTCTCTCGCTCTCTCTCTCTCTCTCTCCTTCTCTCTCCCTCTCTCTCTCTCTCTCTCTCTCTCTCTCACACACACATACACACACACACACCCATACACACACACACACACACACCGTCTTTTGCAGTATAAATAGTGATAGTTGACTTCAGGGTCAGGTGGTCATTCTGTTGTTCATTCAGACATTCAGCTGAAGGTCAGCTGTTCTCTATTCTGTAATGGGAGATTTTGTAATGGGAGTTTGTGATGTGAGACTTGAACACATTTAAGAATCTTCCCTATCTGAAGGCAATTGTTGGTCAATTAAGGATGCTTATTTAGCTGACACGCACAATTTGCAGGTTCTCCGCTGTTTTAATCCATAATTCAATAAGATCAGTTGTGATTTATCAGCTTAATTATGCTCTGATATTAACAATTAAACCCCATCTTTGAATTAAATCTCAATCAAGCTCTTATAATTGATGGAATGGTGCCTTGTAGGTGCTGAAAGTGTTTCTGATTCTGAAGCCGGTTTCTCTGCGCTGGTGTCCTCTGCTTTTAGGAGGAGGGGGAGGGGAGGGTTTGAGGGGGAGTGGAGGGTTTTGGGAAGAGGGAGAGGGGGAGGGGAGGGTTTGAGGGGGGGTAGAGGGTTTTGGGAGGAGGGGGAGTCCTCCCCAAGTGTGTGTTCACGCTCCCCCCTCACGACTGTTGCTGTCCCCACCAGAGGCCAAATAAAGATCATGTAAAACGTTTCTCAACTTTAAATCTGCTGTAGAAAGATTTAGTCCTCAAATTAGGTCCTCCTAAAAAAAAAAAAACGCCTGAGCTTCCAGGCCTATTAAGCTGTGAGAGTAAATGTGTTCACAGCTGAACCAGCCTGAACCAGCCTTAGCTGTGTGCTGTAGATCCACCTCTCTGAGAACTCTGGGGAAAGGCGTTTGTGTTTGTATTCACAATACACACTTGTAACAAAAATAATTTTAGAGTGACTTGCCATTGACTTCTGGTCATTCTTCCCTGATTCTCTCCCAGCCCAAGCGGTGCTACAGTCTCACTGCTCTGTCCAGGGAGGGCCCACGTTAGTCTCACTGCTCTGTCCAGGGAGGGCCCACGTTAGTCTCACTGCTCTGTCCAGTCCAGGGAGGGCTCCAGGAAGGGCCCAGGCTAGTCTCACTGCTCTGTCCAGGGAGGGCCCACGTTAGTCTCACTGCTCTGTCCAGTCCAGGGAGGGCTCCAGGAAGGGCCCAGGCTAGTCTCACTGCTCTGTCCAGGGAGGGCCCACGTTACGCCAACTGTGACGTGTGGTGATACTGAATCGGTTTCCATGGTGATGGGTGTAAATGCTGACAGAGACCCCCCCCCCCCCCCCCCCTTCTTCTCTCCCGAGCATGTGTGCATGAGCCTTCGGTCTGTAATCTTGTCAGCTGTGTTATTGTGCCTGGCGATGTCACGACCTTTCACTGTGCTTTGGAAACACTGACATCACAGCGTTCCCAGAGGGGGTCTTTGATGTCGCTCTTTCCTGTTCTGCTGAAGACGACGTCCTGTGTTGCATTTGTAACGCAGAGAAATGGGCTGCCAGGTTGTTTAGGTGAAGATGTCATCTGTGTTGTGTTCGCAATGCAGATAAACCAGTTGCCAGGTTTGTTTTGTTGAAGATGTCCTGTGTGGCGTTTGTAATGCAGAGGAACGGGTTGCCAGGTTTGTTTCAGAGGAGCAGATGTGTGAGGTAGTGCTCTACTGCTGGTCTGAGAACCGGTCCAGCAACCAGCTCTCAGAAGTATTCAAATGACTAACCCAGTAAGACACAGCACCTTACTAAGAAAAACAACCTCCCAGTGTGCTGGAGCAAAAATGTATGATAGACTACTGTGCTCTGTTGTATACGGTAATATTTATCCTAAAACATGCTTTAAAGGACAATGCTCGTTTTTGACAACCTGGACCTTATTTACGACATATTATAAGACGTTTGACTCACCGAGATCACTTTGGTGTAGTTCGGAGGCATGTAGAAGAAATGTAAAATCCGTCGGGGCCAGTATATCCATGTAATGGCGGTGGTCGGGGCACCGAGAATGCAGTTTCTAAAAATCTATTTTCTGCCGCGAAACGGTTGTTTTCATCAATCTGTCTTTATGAATCGCTAGTTGTGCTTACATAGAGCGTAGGCCTGTTGTGGTTTTTCACATGCCTCTGTAATATGATCTTTAGAAACCATCTTTAGACACGAAATAGCTTCCTCACTTGCTCCAGCACGCATGCGCACAGCGTGCTGGACACGATTGCGCGCTGTGCGCATGCGTGCTGGAGCAAGTGGGGAAGCTATTTCGTTTCGAAAGACGTTTCGAAAGATCATATTACAGAGGCATGTGAACAACCACAACAGGCCTACGCTCTATGTAAGCACAACTAGCAATTCATAAAGACAGATTGATGAAAACAACCGTTTCGCGGGAGAAAATAGATTTTTAGAAACTGCATTCTCGGTGACCCCACCACCGCCATTACATGGATATACTGGCTCGCGCTGGATTTTACATTTCTTCTACATGCCTCCGAACTACACCAAAGTGATCTCGGTGAGTCAAACGTCTTATATGTCGTAAATAAGGTCCAGGTTGTCAAAAACGAGCATTATCCTTTAAAGACGTCCCTGGAATGGTACTGGTCACTGAAGGACAGGTTAAGTATGGTAGACGAGGCAAACATGTCCTGGTCTCTGATAGGTCAAACCTTGAGGGGCATTAACCTCTATTTTTCCACAATGCATTATGCTGCTCGAGCAAATTCACCGTCTTTGAGTCCTTATCCTATTATCAACACGACAAGGAAGCGCCGTACGTGTTTGTTTCCAGAATGATGTTGCTTTCCTGAGCTGTGTTTCTGGGACCAGGACGAGTGTGCATGTTTGAGGACGTCCACATCCTAACTGGACCTCTGCTCCTCCTCAGGACGGTCAGGGGTTCATCTAGGACCACCTCCCCCTCCTCCCTCCCCTCCCCCATTCAGCTAGGACCACCTCCCTCCCCTCCCCCGTTCAGTAAACCCCCGAGAATACTCCAGTAGGAAGAGCTCCAGGCTGCCATATTTGCTATGACTTCTCTACCCCCCCCCCACAAAAAATAAAAGGCGTCCATTTTGAGCAGTCTGTCTTTATTTACCGTAGCGGGAGATCCCCATATGCGCGTCCGGCAGCGGCAGCGGCGTGTTGAGCGGCGTGTTGAGCAGCGCCTTGAGTCCAGGCGCTGAGCGCGTGGGCGGGCAGATGGACACGCTGCCCCCGGCGCGGCGTGTTTACGACCCAGCGCATGCCACACGCACGCGCTCCAGAGGAGAGGAACAGGTTCCGACATGGCCGCTATCTGCAGGGCTCATCTGTACAGCGCTGTCTGTCTGTCTGCCGGCGCCGGGCGCGCTGCCAGGCCCAGCGGAGGAACACAATCAGGCTTTGTCTCCTCCCCCCCGCGGTCCTGGTCCTCCTCTCCTCCCCCCCCGGTCCTGGTCCTCCTCTCCTCTCCCCCCTGGTCCTGGTCCTCTTCTCCCCCCTGGTCCTGGTCCTCTTCTCCCCCCTGGTCCTGGTCCTCCTCTCCCCCCTGGTCCTGGTCCTCCTCCCCCCTGGTCCTGGTCCTCCTCTCCTCTCCTCCCCCCCCGCGGTCCTGATCCTCCTCTCCCTCCTGGTCCTCCTCTCCTCTCCCCCCTGGTCCTGGTCCTCCTTTCCTCTCCCCCCTGGTCCTGGTCCTCCTCTCCTCTCCCCCCTGGTCCTGGTCCTGGTCCTCCTCTCCTCTCCCTCCTGGTCCTGGTCCTCCTCTCCTCTCCCCTCTGGTCCTGGTCCTGGTCCTCCTCTCCTCTCCCCTCTGGTCCTGGTCCTCCTCTCCTTTCCTCTCCCCTCTGGTCCTGGTCCTCCTCTCCTTTCCTCTCCCCCCTGGTCCTGGTCCTCCTCTCCTTTCCTCTCCCCCCTGGTCCTGGTCCTCCTCTCCTCTCCCCCCTGGTCCTGGTCCTCCTCTCCTCTCCCCTCTGGTCCTGGTCCTCCTCTCCTCTCCTCTCCCCCCTGGTCCTGGTCCTCCTCTCTGGACACGGAGGTGTGGGTCTGACCGCTCCGCTCTGTCCTCCTCACTGAGCCCTGGTCAGCCCAGGGTTAAAAACAACTGGCTGAACTGTGTGCGTGTGTGTGCGTGTGCGTGTGTGTGTGTCTGAAGGTAAAATCTCTGGAGATCCAAAATAAATAGATACCCAGTAGGTTTTGGTTGTGGGTAGGAACACTGAAGCACATTGGGTTCTTCTCAGGTTCTGACCCCGTCTGGGGGGTCGAGGGTCATCTGTCCGTGGTTGTTGTGACGAGGAGGTCAGGCTGGTGGCTCTGATGATAACCAGCCAATGAGATTAGAGGAAGGTGTTTACGGTGCCATGTGACAGAGGAGCTGGCCTCTTTCCTCTCCTCTCTCTCTGCCACTCCCCCTCTCTCTCACTCCCTCTTGCTATGTTACTCCCCCTCCTCACCCCCTCCCTCTATCCCTCTTCCTCCCCCTTTCTCCCTCGCGCGCTCTCTCTCTCTCTCTCTCTCTCTCTCTCTCTCTCTCTCTCTCTCTCTCTCCCTCCCCCCCTCCCTCTCTATCCCTCTTCCTCCTCCTTTCTCCCTCGCGCTCTCTCTCTCCCTCCCCCCCTCCCTCCCTCTACCTCCCCCTTTCTCCCTCACGCTCTCTCTCTCTCTCCCTCCCTCCCTCTTCCTCCCCATTTCTCCCTCCCTCCCTCTCTCTCTCCCTCCCTCCCTCTCTCTCTCCCTCCCTCTCTCTCTCTCTCCCTCCCTCCCTCTCTCTCTTCCTCCCTCTCTCTCTCTCTCCCTCCCTCTCTCTCCCTCCCTCTCTCTCTCTCTCTCTCTCTCCCTCCCTCCCTCCCTCCCTCCCTCTCTCTCCTTCCCTCCCTCTCTCTCTCTCTCTCTCTCTCTCTCTCCCTCTGTCTCTCCCTCCCCCTCTCTCTTTCTCTCTCTCTCTCTCTGTCTGTCATTCTCATACATGCTCTCACAGCATGGCCACTTGTGTATTAATGCAGTAATGTTCATCCATGTTGGGAAGTGGGGTGAATACCGTGCTGTTCTCTCACAGAGCAGGCCTATGCTCTCATTGGCAGCTTGTGACTGCTGCACACACACACACACACACACGGTGTGCCTGCCACTGCATAGTTGGGTGAATCTCGCGCATGAATTCAGCCATTGTGTTGTGAGTGAAATATTTTGATCAGAACGCCTGGTTGCTATTTATACTGAGGAGCACAATGCTCTGCACGTCTGCATGGGGCTGGGGAGCTCACTGCACAGGGATGTGTGACCTCCTGACCCTACGGTGTGTGTGTGCGTGCGTGTGTAATAGCAATTTTACTGATCTAGTCAAAAAGGATTTACCAAGATTCGCTCAAAAGGTTAAGTCTGGTTTATTGTGAAAAGCATACGAGCGCAAGGACTTCCTGAACAACGCAACAAGGGTGGTTTATTCAGCGAAGTGCCTGTTTGGTCTTTTGCTGTGCCTTATATGCAGTCAAACCACAGGTAAGGTGCTTCCAGGATGTGATTGGCTACTGCATTGTACGTCATATGAAATGGCAGGCGTGGCCAAGAGTACAGACATGTGACATGAGAAAAAGGGCGGCAATTGGGGACAAAGGATGGTTATTCTGTTGTAGACAGATGGCCTTCTGGAAGCCATTTTGTATGTAAGCACAGCTATGTGAATATTTGGGGGAGGTGATGAATTACAAGAGAAGTGAGAGGACAAAGGTTTAAGGTGTTTGGATGTAAATTCCTCAACAATCCCCCATTTGTGCCTGAACAGGTACACAAAAATAAAATATAAAATCCAAACACAAAGTGTAAACATTCAGCTATGCTATACATGTGGAAAGGAAGTAATCTCTCCACTAGGTAGAGCAAAAAAAATAATTTTTATTTTATTGTGAAATATTTAACCAAAAAATAGATTATTTTCTTTCCACGTGCAAAATCACGCACCAAAACCCCTTGTTTCAGAAATATGACAGGAAACAAGGTAAAAAAGATGACATGATTATATACTAATTATACGTGGGTGCCCCGTGCACAGCTCGCTCAGTCCTTGGTGCAGGTGAAATCAGGATAATCCGATAATTCAAGTAGGAAGGAGTCACCGCGACACAAGGCTGGTAATTCCGTACTTTTATTAATTAAAAGAAACGAACAACGCGTTTCGCCTATGGCTTCATCAGGTTCGTGATGATTATATACTATTTATAGTCTAAAAGTGGACAACCATTCACCAAAAAACCTTGATTTTAAAGTTTGAACAAGGCAAAAAGATGAAATGGTTACCAGTGTAAGAAGGGCAAAAAACCTCTTGGTCAATTTAGAGGAAAAACCCAAACTTATTTATCAACTCATGTTTCAACCATTGTAACTCTTGTAAACAAATATGATATTTTTTCAAGATAATTTCCAAGTTCATTCACTCTTGTTGTGAATAATCGCACGTAATTTCCTCTGGATCATAGCTTCCATGTTTGCGTCTCTGAATGTTTAATGTAGGTTCCAGTGTGTGCGGTTAGAGGTGCAGTCATTGCTGTTGAGATTGTCCACGTTGTCATACCACAACCACGAGAAGGAGGTGACCGGCAAGGTCAGTCTCCGATTGCTCATCAGAGGAGAGTGACAGTGTGGCGGTGACTGTCAAGGTCACTCTCCGATTGCTCATCAGAGGAGAGGACAGTGTGGCAGTGACTGTCAAGGTCACTCTCCGATTGCTCATCAGAGGAGAGGACAGTGTGGCAGTGACCGCTTTGCCCTTGAGATCTCTGGTTCGGCTGCATTGACCGTCCTCTCAGCTACTTTTGACAGCTATTCCACACAGGCCAGAATGCCCTGGTGCTGATTGTTCCATCTTTGACGGGTAGGTTCACCCCGCAACATCTACTTCTCTTCCATGTTTTCTGGCCTGTTCTCAGGCTGCTCATGGTAGTCTCTTGTCTCCCCATTGGGCAGGTCTACATAGAGCGGTCAGCCAGCGAGCTCTCGGAAGGTGAGGAGGGAGTCCCTGTCCTGGTCCCGCAGGGTGAAGGTGCGGTGGGACACGGTGTCCGTGTGGACCCCACACAGCCAGGGCGCCAGCAGCACGTACAGGCTCTTGAACTGAGCCCGGTCCACACGGTACTGCTCCACGTAGGGCCGGCCCGGGTCGTGCTGCTGGAGGGCCACCTCGGCGCTCCCGCTCCCCCAGTACAGGCTGATGAAGTGCTCCGTCTGTGGATCCACAGATAAGAGAGACAACAGAGACAAAACAGAAGAGCAAAAGGAGAGTCCTCTCGTCTGGTTTCCCTGTTCCCCTCTTTGAGTCCTCTGGTCTGGTCTCCCTGTTCCCCTCTTTGAGTCCTCTGGTCTGGTCTCCCTGTTCCCTTCTTTGGTCAGGAACGGTTATCAGCAGTCTGTTGGAGATACTCAGAAACATGGTTAAGTGCAAGCTCCTGCTTTGGGGGAAAATTGTGTTATTCAGTCAGGAAAACATAAACAGGGTGTCTGTTCAAGTGTCATTAGAGCCAGTCGGCTCGTCAGTCTATGTAGTTTGTCAGTGGGGAATCTAGCTTTTGTCCATTTACCGAATCGGACAGTAGCAGGGATCTAGGCTCTGCAGTAGCCTACAGTGACATCAGGGGCAGTGTAAGAATGACTTTAACACGCCCAGTCCCCAGTCATGATCAAGGCAATTGGATTTGGCTCTAGAATTTCTCTCGCGATTTTATGAAATAAAATAAAATAAACACATTCTCGTCTCAACAAAATAACGTCCTCTAAGGGTAGAAACAAATTCCCTGAAGTCAGGATAAAAACAGAGATGGGGGAAAAAAATGCATCACTCAAATAAAATGACACTAAAATGAACTGGCTTCATTTACAATTAACAAAACATCAATTATCAATTAATCAAAAAAATCAATCAAAGCTTCATTTGTATAGCTAATTATTAAATATTGTATATCTAAAACTTCCCTCTTCTGCATTTGAGGACAGAGTATTGGGCACGCTTCGGACAAAAATGGTCTCTTCCCTATGTCATACTTATCTGTCGCTCACAGTGAGTCGGTGACATGGCGTTGGCCCTGCATCCCACGAACCACAGATCGCCCATCTGTAGGGAAACAGGCCGGTAACCTCCATCTCCACCTCCGGTCCTGTGCCCACCTCCTGCTTCGGCATTCACCCATCACTCCCGGAACGACAGTTGTCTGTAAAAACACTCAGAAAAAACACTCAGGCCCGATGAATGTGCCTCAAACTATAAACATGAGATATTTAACATAACCATTTAAAAATATATAATTGGGTTAGGAGATGCTGCATGCAGATTAAGACACTGACAAACATTACTTCGCCTCCCACCATCATGCACAAACCTTATGTCCTCAGCTACATCTGTCTTCTCCTGTTTATTTACCTTAAAAAAAATGGCTCTATCTTGGCTAGTTAAAATCTCCCTTATGGGTTGTTCAAGGGAACTCCAGCAGGTGGCGCTCGACCCCAAATCTGAGGCTCTTCCCTTTCATTCAGCTTGCGGTAACTGTGACACTGTTCAATCCAGTGACCATATTGACCACAATGAAAACATGCCTCATCTTTCCCACTCTGTCTGTCGCTTAAGTCTTTCGGACCTCCCATCCAGGGCGCAATCCCGGGCTAGACCCCGTTCCGTCCGAGGCCTCAAGCCAGGCTCCCCTGGAATGAGAGCTCAGCCTTCTGCTTCCCGGTGTCTTCTTTTCAAAGCCCACCGATCACAGAAGCACTACTCGCCTACTAACGCATTCGCTTTTGGCTTGTAGTGGCCTGACTGTACATTGAGCCGAGCGCGGCGGCCATCTTGTGGTCTTACTGCCCTATGCGACCCGACCGGCCGGTGACCCAGTCGATAGCGATCCCGGACACCGTAGTGATTGTTAGTCACCCAGCTCAGAACCGACGGTCTGATCCTAATTCCACTTGTGCTATGGATATTAGAACTTTGACCGTTTTCACCAGCCTTGCCTATTCATAGAGGTCGTCTCTTACGCCCCTCTGCTTAGGTGTGGACTGTCGTCCACGTACCACACAGTGCCAACCCCTTAACGGCGACACAGTGCTGACTAGACGGTACCAGAGCAGTATGTTAATTCATACTTCCTCAGACACGGGGGCCTTCAGTCGTCTCCCCAGCACTATATGATCATTTAACGTGCCCTTTTGGGACCTTGCGGTCCCGCCCCCGTCTGTTGAGGACTAGGTCCAGGGGTGCCCACTCCCCCTCCCTAATCCTCACTCGGTCAGACAAAGAGGAGAGAGAGTTATTCAATAACTGTTGTTTCAAAATCTTTTTATAATCGGCGTTCGCTTTGTCCATGCCACTGTGTGCGGCGAAAACTGATTCTAGCCGTTCCCAAAATTTTTCGAACTGTTCATCGGAATTTTGTTTACAATATGTGATACGGTCCCAATCCATCTTTTTAGAGAATCGAGTTTTGATTCTGTTCAACAGCGCAGCGTTTTGGCCAGTAAAATCGACATGAGAAAAAGGCAACGTAATATCAAACGGGTTTTTTACTTCGACCCATTTTAACCCAAGTACTTGTCGCATGGTCATGGCGATTTCCTCGGCGTGAGGCTCATACATTCGAACTAAACTGTTAAAAAGATTCTCGAACTCGTTCATGTCTTTGGTTGGATCGGGCAAGGTTTTAGCTACATTACGCAGTTCATCAGAGCGCCACGGTCTAAAAACCCTAATCTCTGGAGTCCAGGCCGCATAACCAGCTGCATCATTTATTTGTGAAGGGCGAGGAACAGGGTTTGGGCAGCGTATCAGTGGCGCTTGTATTTGCGGTCCCTCCAGACTATCTCTAGCCATTTGCAGTTGTTCCAAATTAAACTTAGCCTCAGATATAGCTCTAGCCAATTCTTCCTTCCTGATCTGTTCTTGTTCGGTGTAATACCTCGTAGAAAGGGGCGCGCTTAACTCGTATTGTAGAGGGGAGAGAGAAGGGACGTGGCTAATGGCGGGAGCATGAAAAGGGGGAACAACAACAGCCTGGTTGGGCGGTGTGAGCACGGGGCAACGAGTCGAGGCGGAAAAATCTAATTTTAAATCAGAGTTATTCTGCTGGGGAAATGGCGGAGAGACCGTCTGCTGAACCTCCTATCTTTCCATCCTGACCTAAAGAAACCCTCTCGTGCTACTCTCTCCCAAATCTTAAAAGCAGACCAGTCTATAGAATTAACAGGCTTTTCCCTTAACCTAGACATCTCAAACACCTCTAGCTGAGCCCGAATCTTAGCTAAAAATTTAACACTAAGTCTCAGATGGGGATGTAAGAAATCAAAAATGCTTTAGCGCATAACGAAATCTCAGGCCTAGACAAATTGCAAGCTAGCAGTAGAATCCTGTTACATATAGGCATATGTTAGTAGCCGGTGTTACAGGGACACCTAGGGGTGCTCCCAAAATGTTGCATGTAAGACCCGGATGTTGTATGTGGGCGTGCGCGGGGAAATTCAGTTTAATAAAAGCTATACTGAAACAAAATCCCTAATAAACACGACGCAGCCTAAAACCCCAAAACAGCAATGAAAGGAAACCTTATAGTTAACTTACGGCGGGAAAGAATACAATTTCGAAAGAAACAAAGACACATTAAACCGCTAATTAACTCACCCAGCAACTCATGCTTTGTTCTCCCTCTGGCTCGATGGCGGTTCACCGGGAGAGCGGAGTAGTAGTTGTTGTTTCCTTTTGTCTCCCAGACAACCAGCTAGCCTACTGGAAATCTAGCAGTTACGAATTTAACAGTCTAAAGAGTGTAAAAAATACTTACAATGCTTTACCTGGATAATAGGCGCGCTTAATAAACAATACAAGGCAAGAGCCGAAGCTCAAACAGTAAACAACAACCCGAACACGCCCCGTGCAGGGACACAGAACACAAAAGACGAACACAGGACGAACACAGGACGAACACAGGACGAATACAGGACGAACATAGGCCCACGTTACAACACTCGGCTGACCCGCAGCCCTCTTGGTTGGAAGCTACCCAACCACCCGGGATAAAAGGGGAAAACGTTTCTCCAAGAAACGCGGATTGGAAACACCAATCACTCCCGTAGCTACATCTGTTGGTAATCGTTCTAAAACGAAACATCAACAATCACTTCGAAGCTAGTTGGCAATCGTGCTAACACGAAACATCAACAACGGGGCTTAAGCTAGTTGGTAATCGTTCTGAAACGAAACATCAACAATGAGGCTTAAGCTAGTTGGTAATCGTTCTGAAACGAAACATCAACAACGAGCGCCCTACCCTCGGTAGGAAACACCCAACTCCCCCCCCCCGCGGGGCTTTTGTTTTCAGAACACGCCAGACCAACACAATCCGAAACTAAAACAAGGCAAATACAACTCAGAACCATAAGAGGGTTCGTTTAAACGTACCTGTGAGCTTCAAGAATCCAGTGGAAGAACTGAGGAAATAATCTCAGCGTGCGCTCTGGCGCAAGAGAGAAGATAGACTTTCCAACGCCCACTATGGACCGACACGTCTGTCTATACCAGTTCATCCACTGGAATCCCGAAGCAACACGCAGGCAGTCCTCCCTTTTCATCCGCGTCGCCAACTGTAATAGCAATTTTACTGATCTAGTCAAAAAGGATTTACCAAGATTCGCTCAAAAGGTTAAGTCTGGTTTATTGTGAAAAGCATACGAGCGCAAGGACTTCCTGAACAACGCAACAAGGGTGGTTTATTCAGCGAAGTGCCCGTTTGGTCTTTTGCTGTGCCTTATATGCAGTCAAACCACAGGTAAGGTGCTTCCAGGATGTGATTGGCTACTGCATTGTACGTCATATGAAATGGCAGGCGTGGCCAAGAGTACAGACATGGGACATGAGAAAAAGGGTGGCAATTGGGTACAAAGGATGGTTATTCTGTTGTAGACAGATGGCCTTCTGGAAGCCATTTTGTATGTTAGCACAGCTATGTGAATATTTGGGGGAGGTGATGAATTACAAGAGAAGTGAGAGGACAAAGGTTTAAGGTGTTTGGATGTAAATTCCTCAACACGTGCGTGCTGACGGTCCGTTCGGTCACAGATAAACTGTCTCCAGCTCCCAGTCCTTCTGAGTGTGTGTGTGTGTAATAACAGTACATTCCTTATGAGTGTGTGTGTGTGTGTGTGTAATAACAGTACATTCCTTATGAGTGTGTGTGTGTAATAACAGTACATTCCTTATGAGTGTGTGTGTGTAATAACAGTACATTTCTATATTCACACACACCTCAGAGTGTACAGTAGTTGGGCATTACAGCTTCTGTTCACTGTATTATTCCGGCTCCTAACAGCATATTGCCATCAACTGACAGCAAAGCTGAAGCTGCCATACAATAAATCCAAATGTTTGTTTTCATAACGTCAACAGTCACATCCCTCGGTCTTGGCACTGGACTCTTCAAATGAAGTTTCATCTGCGGTGGCTGGTCCATGGCTGGTCACAGCCTGATGGACAGAGAGACACCTCCTCTGACCACTCTCTCTCTCTCTCTCTCTCCCATCTTTCTCTCTCCTATCTCCCCCTCTCTCTCTCTCTCTCTCTCTCTCTCTCTCTCTCTCTCTCTCTCCCCTCCCTCCCTCTCTCTACTACCTCTCTCTCTCCTCCGTCTGGAAGCAATGAAATTAAAAAACACAAACCGTACGCGGCAGTGGAAGACGCTGACTGGGTCCTTGTGTGACAGAATTTTACAGCCGAAGTATTTTTATCAATTCTGTTGTATTTGTCAGCAGCATTTAGTCGATTTTCAACATATTGCTGTTTGATTTAAAGGGACCCCGAGGAGTTTATTTTTGGTTACGAAACGTTACATTACCCACACTTCTTTATGTCCATTTTCGACAAATGTTGTTTCTTGTATGTAGTTTATTTTTTAGATTATTATTTCGTGGTCATGTCGTCCAGAACTTCCTTGGAATGACGAAACGATTTACTGCAGTAGCCTACGCCGCCGACAAGACGAAGAATAATTTAAATATGAGCGTTATATATTGTCAAAAGTAACGTTACTAGTAAGACCTATGTAATTACCTCATGGGTGGCCATCGTTCCGTCTTCAAAACACCCGGCTCAGGTAGCTAAGGTTTACGACGCGCGGGGAGGCTCATGGGAAATGTGGTCTTTTCGGGCGGAAAACACTCCTCGTAGGGCCTTAGGGAATAGTCACCATTCACTAAGAAAGCAACAGGATTTTCTTGCCGAGGACTTCAAGATTCAATATCCATTTATTCGCCATGTACATGGTTCACACATACTAGGAGTTTGGCTAGGGATAAGGCATAAACATGGTTCACACATACTAGGAGTTTGGCTAGGGATAAGGCATAAACATGGTTCACACATAGTAGGAGTTTGGCTATGGATAAGACGGGACAGTGCAAAATGCAGTACAAAAATCAAAGTCAAAGTGCAAATACTAAATACAAAATACAGTGCAAACGAAATACAGTGAAAAAAAATTATTAGGATATTCTGTTAAAAGGAAACAAACAAACAAACAAAAAACGAACATCCCGGCATTGTGGTGGAGTTCAGGGGTGTTTGATTTTCTCAAGTACTTTGGGTTCAATCTAGCTGGTTTGGGGTGATTTGATTTGGATTACTGGGCGGCACTGCTGGGGGAGTGTGTTCCTCTGGCCTTAAGGAGAACTTAAGGGCAGGTGTGGGAGAGGGAGGGTGTTCCCTGAAACCAATCAGATGAACTCACACACACCAGTTCAACCAATCTGATGAACCGACACACACCAGTTCAACCAATCAGATGAACCCACACACACCAGAGCTGGCGTGCCGGCCAACCCCTCTGCATACAAATTAAAAACAACAATACAGTGGCAAATGAACAAGGTGGGCAGTAGCCCTCACTCTCTCTCTCTCTCTCTCTCTCTCTCTCTCTCTCTCTCTCTCTCTCTCTCAAAAAGCCCTCCTGGGTTTGATGTGACTTACAGGAGGAGTTGGAACAGGGAGCAACAGAAA
>NC_140241.1:13674933-13684933 GCF_949987555.1 Borostomias antarcticus | reverse complement strand
CATCTGAGCAGCATCAGCACAAGTCTTCTCATTAACATCATGAATCTTATCATCATGTTTTGTTTTTTGATTTTTTGCAGTGTGCTATAGACATGTTTTCAGTCAGATGATAGTTCTGTAGTTTAGTATGGTTCTGGGAATTGGGGAGGGGGAAGGGGGGGTGGGTCAACAGAGCGATGTCAAAACTATCGGCCATCTGAATGTAGATAAAATGAAGTCCTTCATACATAAGGTCATGGGCAGTGATCCCTTTACACACTGGACACTCCTGGGACACTGAGAGCTTAACTGGTCAGATATAGGATCACAGTTTACCATGATAGAAACTGAACAATGTGAATCCCCGGAGAGGTGCCGATCGTTACAGCACAATGTTAACAGCGCTAGCATGTCTTGTGACTAAGTCCGATGCTCGGCCACCGTACAGGATGTGTTGCTGAGATGTGCTCACGTCAGGAAGTCCATCTGCCTCCACCGGGCAGAACGAACATTTCTACCTAGGATAGATTAATTATAGCTGGACTTTGGTCTGACTTTTCCACCAATGCAATGGTGTTAAAAGAACGCACACTGTATTGAATGATCCGATGTCACATCCTTTCATCCATTTTGGACCTTTGTCTCCGTCTACACTATCGCCTTATCCTTCATCATCCTCCAAACCCAGACTAAACTATATTCCTTTATGAAAGGAGGAGACAAAACAAGCAGGTCATGTCTCCACACGGCAGCTCCTCACCTCGGCGCTCAGAGTTCATGTTTACTGGGCATAGTGGTGTTGTGGATTGGACAGGTAGTGTTCAGCATCAAAGCACCTGAGCTTATCATCAGTTTAAATGATGTTTAAAAGGAGGCTGTTTTGTGTATCGCCTCCACGGTTCAGTGCAAAGATGACCTTCGGTAAAACTGCAAGACCTGTGGTCTCGGAGCACAGCTGTAGCTAGAACACCTCACCAGTATTCAAGCATATGGTTCCTTTACGGGCGATGCAGTATGCTTCTTAACCAGGATGGAGCTAAGCTGGCATGGAAACCCACTAGGCGCTTCATAAACAGCACGTCCTTCAAGACTTTTTAATAGCCACTGTATACAACCAGTCCGGTAGTGGCTGAAGCGGTGAATGTACAACATACAGCACAGCAATTATCATCAGGCACTTATTGTCTCTTGGCGAAAATTGAAATGTTGCTGGGCAACTCCAGTGGTAAGGCCTGATGTAACCAGCCAGTTGTTCATGTGCTATCGCTAGAGGAGGTGGTCCTCCCACTCTGCTCCTGCCCTGTGCATTGTACAGCTGAACAATCTGTAACATTACCGTTTTAGGCAGTTTTAGAACAGAATGTGAGTTATGAAACTTTCTTCTCCATTCTAAAACAAGTTATTAAGATTAGATGTGATGCATCTTCAAAACTCCAGTTTTAGAACATAGAGACATTCTAAAACTATAAACATTCTCAAACTGCTTTAAACGGTCTTAGTGTGAATCCAGCTTAAGAGGCCAAGCGCTTACTCCATATCCTCTCTGAAGGCAGGAAGAATCACACAGGACTGACTGCACATCGAGGGATGGAGACCATTAAACAGCAAATCATTCTTGCAGCAGAGTCTGTACCCTGTTGTTACATTTCTGGAAAGTGGCCTCTTGTCGTTTGAAGTACTCATTGAACCCATTTTCCTTTTCTAAACCTGTCTCCCCACTTTCATTTTAAAGCAATAACTCATTGGTGAACAGCACCACTAATCCGCTGCCACTCGTTTCAATGGGCCTGCTTATGCAGTGACCAAAACAGACTCAACACAAAATGTCAGCACCACTTTCAGCCACTGTTCATCATGTGAACCTTTATGACATGAATTGTGCTTAGCTACAGTTATATATTCAACGTTCATTCTCAGCTACAGTAATATATTCAACGTTCATTCTCAGCTACAGTAATATATACAACGTTTCGGTTGCATAGTATGATCATTTGTCTTATAGATGCCATCATCTACAATCTCCCGAAACACACTATACACTACACTACACTACTGCAGGACTGAAACACACTACACTACTGCAGGACTGAAACACACTACACTACTGCAGGACTGAAACACACTACACTACTGCAGGACTGAAACACACTACACTACTGCAGGACTGAAACACACTATACACTACACACTACACTACCGCAGGACTGAAACACTACACTACTGCAGGACTGAAACACACTACACTACTGCAGGACTGAAACACAATATACACTACACACTACACTACCGCAGGACTGAAACACACTACACTACTGCAGGACTGAAACACACTACACTACTGCAGGACTGAAACACACTATACACCACACACTACACTACCGCAGGACTGAAACACACTACACTACTGCAGGACTGAAACACACTACACTACTGCAGGACTGAAACACACTATACACTACACACTACACTACTGCAGGACTGAAACACACTACACTACTGCAGGACTGAAACACTACTGTGAGGACGCCCCCCCTGGACATGATGTTTGTGGCATCGGCCAGCAGTAGCTGTGGCACCTGAGATACTAAAGTCAAACACAGTCATTTCACAAATAAGAATAAAAATAGAACAGGACAGAACATATATGAGAAATGAGAAAATATGAAAGTCATTTAAACAAATGTAAGATGAGAATAAAAAAAATTTAACTGACATTTAATTATAAAATAGGTAGAACTACACATTAAAAGCAAGATTAAAAAGGTATATCTTAAGTTCTTGCTTAAAAGTTCCCATAGTTTCGGCCGTCCTTAGGTGTTCTGGCAGGGTATTCCAGAGGCTGGGGGCGTAAAAACTGAAGGCTGCCTCCCAATGTCTCTTGGTTCTGGCTCCAGGAACCGTTAACCGATTTTAAGACTGGTGTCATGTCTACCCTCCTGGTCTTACTGAGGACACTCTGCAGCATTTTGTATCATCTGAAGTTGGCTAATAGCTTTCTTTGGTAGACTAGATAGGAGAGCGTTACAGTAATCCAACCTGCTACTGATAAAATCATGCATTACTCTTTCAGTGTCGGTCTGGGAGAGAAAACGCCTCAGCCTTAGCAATGTTTCTCAAGTGATAAAAACATTCTTAATATGGTCCCCAAAATTAAGAGGCAGTAGTAGTAGTAGTAGAAGTAGTAGTAGTTGTAGTAGTAGTAGTAGTAGTAGTAGTAGTAGTAGTAGTAGTAGAAGTAGCAATAGTAGCAGTAGTAGTAGTAGGCTAGTGTGTGTGTTCATATGTGTGTGTGCATGGTTATGTGTGGCAGCAAAGTACAATGATGCTCCAACAAGCAAGTGGACAAGAGAGTGATGTATCGTGCAGGAACAACGCTTCCACAGCAGGGAGCCTGAGAGAGCAAGGTGAGGGGCATGCCCCCCCCTCCACTCCTCCTCCTCTCCTCTCTTCAGAACAACATGGTGACAGATGGGAAACGACGCACCACGATTCAGCAGCACACCAGGAAACGTGCCCATGGTTACAAGCAGAGCTCCCGAAAACATCCATCTTTCAAGTGTCTTCAGCAGGTGCACCTGGGCTGCTCGGTACAGGAACCCCATTCTCAGAAACCAGCCAGAGTCCGTGTCAGTACACATCAGGCCTAGCTAATAAATACATACTCCAACTTCCACTAGTCGTCGACTTTGGGAAAACATGCTTAATCAATCTTCAAAATGTAAATTTGATTAGTAGGTTAACGGAAAGAAGCGCGCATCACACAGCCTTCCGAGTCCCGCCCATCTTCTGATCACGCATCTAATCACACATTACCTTAGGAGGTTCTATCTTTTCAACATGGCGAAAAATCAGCAAAACCACTGTATCTACAGTAGCCTATCTATCTATCTATCTATCTATCTATCTATCTATCTATCTATCTATCTAGGTGGGGAGGAAATACCGTAATTCCTTCAAATCCCAGCGCGTTTTCTCAGCAGCCGACAGGCAACATGGTAAACTCAAGCACTGAATATGATCACTACAGGCTATTCCTCTTGTTTTGTTTTCAGTTGGCTAGGATACAGGCCTGATTAAAGGACCCTGTTTGCCCTAAATGTCACCCATGTTGACTGGGTATTAACGTTAGTTCATGACAATAGGCTCCAACCACCCTTTTGTGGTTAGAAGTGGTTCCACTGTATGCGTCATTTTCTATGCAAAATTATGGAATACCCAATAATTGAATATATTCGATGTTCGGAAAATATTTAAGAAATAAAGTCAAATATAATTTGTGAGCTCAGTTGACACGTGTGTGGTTGGTAGTGTTGGTAAATATAATTTCCAGGACGCCCATGCTGTCTCTGACCTCTTGTTGCTCACAGTGGTTTGACTCTGTCAAGGCGAAGAGCTCTTCAGGCCTGGTGAGGACCCATGGACCGGGAGTCAGAGAGGGGGTGGAAGCAGTTAAATTGCCTTAACAGCTGTGCAGGGGATGAATAACTCGTTAGCTCTGTGCATTTTAAGTCATCAAATCCCGACCCTGCTCACCTACCCCTCATTTGCAAAGGGGACAGAAGTGAGGTGCTAATTAGCGCCATAAAGAGAACAAATCTGATGCTAACGCTGTGTTTTGTGTGGTGGTGGCGTGTTGGTGTGTGTGTGGGTGTGTGTGGTGGTGGCGTGTTGGTGTGTGTGTGTGTGTGTGTGGTGGTGGTGGCGTGTTGGTGTGTGTGTGGGAGGGGGGGGGGGGCAGAAATCCATCTGTATTCTCAAACACTGAGGGTAGGTGTTACTTGCATGTTTAATTAATGATGCATTCTCTTTAACTGTATCTTGACAAATGTGAGCCTATTAGAAATACAGGAGAACATGTTTATTGCTGATTAATGGGTGATTGCCAGGCGATAGGATGACATCCTTTAGTAAGGCAGGGTCCTCTTCACCCTACAGAATGCACACCTCTCCTCTGTTTATATCGATATATAGGCATTACCAAATGGAATGGTGAGTAATCTGTACAGTAGGCCATGAGTTGATTTCAAACTTGTCACACTCATGCATGAACAGCCTTGTGGGGGCTGTAGTCCTCTCTGAGGAATTTGTAGTCCTCAATGTTGTCCTTCAAATTTACAGCAGAGCCTCCTGTGTCCATTAATTGTATTGCAGTTCAGTCTCAGTTTAAGCAATGAAATTGTATGGCAACTTAAATAAGCATTTTCAAAGACTTTAAAAGTGTGTTGCATGTTACCATCCATTCATTCATTATCACTAATCAGTGGCATATATTGAAGCAATAACTCATGAGAGGGTGTGGTATATGGCCAATACCCGTGGTATATTAGCCATATATCACAACCCTCGAGTGAGTTATTGCTTTTACACAACGGTTACATCATCGCGAAACTTTTATGAGATAAATACCTACTATTTCAGTGTCTTATTATCGATTTTAGTGAACTCCGCCAAGAAAGGTAGCTCCTAAAACTATCACGTTGCTATGGAGTTTCAAAATGACGAACAAGCCATAGCAACCAAAACTAATATTTCTGACCAACCTACTGTAGATAGCCATGAGCTAAGTGTAGGCTACCTTTGCTGTGTAACTGCGAGTTGCAAAAGTGGTGACAATAAACCAGTGTCTACAGGACAGATAGAACAACTCAAAATTGACATTGAATGTTTCCATTTTTCTTGAGGAGAAACCATAATGTAACCAACAGACGGTTACGCAGTATTATTTCACATAAAACGGTAAAGAGGCTTTGCACGTGGTATATCATGGCATATACAACGACTCTTAACCAATCAGATTGTGAGGTCGGAACTACCCGTTGTACAGTGCCTGGATCTCGAATCTGATTTTGGAAGGCGCAAAAAGTGGCAGTGTGGCATGCCAGTAGCGGCGCTGCGCGTTGGCGGGAAGCACCAACGTGTTTTCGTGTAGGACACTAAGGCTGCATTCATGTGCACCTCGGAAGCTCGTACTTACCAGTCGTGAAGTCGTAATTACGACATACACGCATTCAAGTGCTTTTGGTCGGAAAGAGCAACAAAACATCAACAAAGATGGAAGCCAGTACGATTAATGTTTTTCTGTGGGTGATTTATAATCAGCGAAAGCAAGTCCCTTATACAAAAGACGTCTCCAAATCCCCCAAGCTCCTCTTCTGATGAGCTGGACTCAAAGACAGCCTTTAAAACCTCAGCACATCTCCAAGCTCCTCTTCTGATGAGCTGGACTCAAAGACAGCCTCTCAAACCTCAGCACATCTCCTCTTCTGATGAGCTGGACTCAAAGACAGCCTCTAAAACCTCAGCACATCTCCTCTTCTGATGAGCTGGACTCAAAGACAGCCTCTAAAACCACAGCACATCTCCTCTTCTGATGAGCAGGACTCAAAGACAGCCTCTAAAACCTCAGCACATCTCCTGTTTGTTGGTTTGCTCATTTTATCTCCTCAGGTAGCCTAAGTTCATTCAGGTAACGTTAGCCCAGCCGAATTCAAAAGATCCTCCCGAGTTGTTTGCAAACCACATGGCCCAGGTTTATCCAATGGGGGGCTCTCTTGATAGAAAGTGGTGAATAATGTGGATGGTCATTAGTTTATTATGTCTGAGACTGATAGACAGCTGAATCCACCAGTGGGGAATTCACATGGGGAAAGCTCCAACCAATGGAGATTCAGAGAAGGCGGCGTATGCTGCCTTCAGGAACCAATAATAAACGCTGTAAATCTCAAGACATGAAACAGACCTCTTGTACACAAAACAACGGTGTAAAATTATGTAAATATGATTTCTGTGGGTGTTGATATGGCTGAAAAATCGATAAAAATCGTACAACGCCCACGCCACCATGGGCGCAGACTCCAGAGGGATAAAGGACAGTTCTTTTTACTCACACCAATGCTCCTATATAATTATAATTATATTATACTCCCAGTTATATTATATATTTGCTTTGTCCAGATTGCCAGTTGAACAAAAAACGACCCAAGGGCCAAGTGCAACATTGTAACATATTATTCCCTGAACCGAAACATACGATCTAGAGGGTTGAATAGCCTGCACCCCTAGTCTAACGTTTTGCATTCATTCACTAGCCTACATAAGCATTCACATCCATACACGTAAGGGTGTGTTTTCAAGACATTTACAGCATTTCAAAATTCAACATTTGCATTATAGACTATTGAGTGCTATTCGTTTGAGGACATTTGACCTGTGTTGAGCTGATAGCATACGTTTTGAGATTAAACACAGTTTTCTCTAAATGAGCCATTGGGTGAGTGTAACATTTTGCATTCATTGTTGAAGTCACATATAGTCTACCACAAAAATATTATTGCTGTGCACATTCTTATATCCATATGTAATATGGATTATTCATTCAATCTTGATTCCTATAAAATCCGTATTGACAGGCGACATCTGCTGGGAGAAAGTAGCATTGCAGCCTAAAAGTCAGGTAAAAAAGAAGGCCGACCGGTTTTTAGCCAGAATTCACAAAAAAAATGACCAAACTACCATTTCCTGGTGGGATTTAGAAGTTTCAAAACCACTGACAAGTAAAACGCACATATCTAGGAAAAGTCATGAAAGCAGGGTGCAGAGAATTATTTTTTTATGTAGTTGCATGGGTCACATGACCCACCCTCGGCTCTTCTAGTGTTAAAGCAATACATAGCGTTTTCTTGGATTTGCGCCACCACAGGCTCTGCGAGTAAGTGCACTGTCGTACTGTCGTAACGTTATCAGATTGTCTTTTTCTTTTTCTGGCTTCCTCCGTGATGTTTCGCTTCGGTTTTCTCACCTCCGCCATGATATCATTGAGCCAAAAAATGCATGATATCCATAGACGCCGGAATAGTTAGCTACTACTGTGTTGTTTAAGCACAACATTGCGCATGTGCACTTTGACTGAATGCTGTGTCCCGGGGGCGTGAGTTAATATGTAATAAATGTCAATGTATTATCTTTTTGAGTAGACTGTTTGGACGATTCAGCTTACTTTTAGTAAATCTAATTGGAGAATTAACACCACACATGTTTGTAAAGGTCCAAATATCGCGATGTATTGTTTTAATGACTGTAAACCTGTCTACTAAGGCTTAGTTTATTACTGTTAATATGTCTACTAAGGCTTAGTTTATTACTGTAAATATGTCTACTAATACTTCGTTTATTACTGTGAATATGTCTACTTAGGCTTAGTTTATAACTGTAAACCTGTCTGCTAAGGCCTAGTTTGTTACTGTTAATCTGTCTGCTAAGGCTTAGTTTACTGCTGTAAACCGGTCTACTAAGGTCTAATTTATTCCTGTAAACCTTTCTGCTAAGGCCTAGTTCATGACTGTAAATCTGTCTGCTAAGGCTTAGTTTATTACTATAAACCTATCTACTAAGGCTTAGTTTATTATTGTAAACCCGTCTACTAAGGCTTAGTTTATTACTATAAACCTATCTTCTAAGGCTTAGTTCATTACTGTAAACGTATCTGCTAATTAAGCAATTGATCACGAGAGGCAGTGGGTTACACAGGATTTTACAATCCAGTAACCCACTGCCTCGAGTGGTCAATTGCTTTTCTACAACGGTTACTACATATATATATATATATATATATATATATATATATATATATATATATATATATATTCACAAAAAACACACAGTACTGTAGCAACATTCAATAATTTATTTACCAATCATTCTTATCATTTTAGTATTTACAAAATCGTCCGCGATAGGTTATAGTTCTGAATTAAATGGTTGCCAGGCAACATAGGCTATCTCGCCTATTTTTGGCCTTGTTCACATAAGCCATAAGGCATAATTCGGGTGGTTCACGTTTATTTGAATATTTTCAGCTATGGTGCAGTTATTAAAACAGTTCTCCAGAGCACTTGTTTTTGCTGATAGGGGTGTGGAAGTGATGGAGTTGAACTGATGAGTGCGTTATTGTAATAGGATACGAAAAAGGCGAGGTTGCTGCGATTGGTTGCTACGCAAAGCATAGTCTACCGCTTGATTTTTCAATGGCCTCCTCAATGAGATTGACGGCACATTAATACTAATTTTTATGCGGTCGCAGCCATGGGTTACAGAGTATAAGTACTGCTAGCCAATCAGAATCAAGTATCCAAACTCTCCGTTGTAGAAGGCTTAATTTATGACTGTAAACCTGTCTGCTAAGGCTTGGTTTATTACTATACACCTGTCTACTAAGGCTTAGTTGTCTACTAAGGCTTAGTTTATTACTATAAACCTGTCTACTAAGGCTTAGTTTATTACTGTAAACCTGTCTTATAAGGCTTGGTTTATTACTGTAAACCTGTCTTATAAGGCTTGGTTTATTACTATAAACCTGTCTACTAAGGCTTGGTTTATTACTGTAAACCTGTCTACTAAGGCTTGGTTTATTACTATAAACCTGTCTACTAAGGCTTAGTTTATTACTGTAAACCTATCTACTAAGGCTTAGTTTATTACTGTAAACCTGTCTACTAAGGCTTGGTTTATTACTGTAAACCTGTCTACTAAGGCTTAGTTTATTACTGTAAACCTGTCTACTAAGGCTTAGTTTATTACTGTAAACCTGTCTTCTGCAGATCGGGCATGGGACCCCAATGGGCACCTGCACTAGTGACTCAATACCGTAGCACTGACCTCAACACAACACAGTTTCACAGTTCCTCAAGCCGATTCCAGAAGGGCATTCCATAAAATGCCCTTTGTGCCTCGACATTTCCTACCATTGAAACCACTGGTGAGTTATCATTCTCCCAGGCATCGTCTTTCAATTACCTTGTGTGAAAGTGAATGAATTCCTAAAATAAGAGCATGACACTGTGAGTATGTCACCATTTCTCAGTGCGCCACAATGGAGCAACTTTCCGTCAGTAAGTAGGAAAACATAGCCTACTGTAGCTACTTTAGTTGACTTGAGAAAGACAGCATTGCTGGAACACAGCACTGACTATAGCCATAATGAATGTACAAGTTGAACAGGGCCCTCTTGGTCAAGTGGATTAGT
>NC_140241.1:13482433-13672433 GCF_949987555.1 Borostomias antarcticus | reverse complement strand
TGGCTGTTTATAAAAGACAGTCTGAAAGAAAAATCAGATGTTTCTTTCGCAGTCTCTCCCTCAGAGAGCACGCATGTCACCTACTCATCATAACTAACAGTTTATCTCATACCTTGGTATTGGTTTGACACTATGACGATGTAGCTTAAGTAATAGATGTTCCATGTCAATACAAGAACGACAGTTAACTCTAGTTCTATGAGTGGAGTGTAGCCCCACAGGGCTAGCTCCTATTGGCTTGTGAAACCTAGCCAGCTACAATTGACTGAAGAAAAAAAAACATACATGCACCTGTGCCCAACCAGGTCCGGTGCACCACTGTATAAGCGGGCTTCTTGCTGGACCCAGTAACAAAACTGGCCAGCCAGGATACAAGCCAGTGCTCCAAGGTGAGACCATACCAAACGTTGGCCCAACCCAAGCACTGGTCCCTACCCGCCATGCTCAGCTAATCTTAGTCGAGGGCAAGGAGAGGTACATGAAGGGAGAGCCGGACTGGAAGCGGTTACCCTGTAAGATAGCCCGTCCTACCCTCTCCCAAAAGACAGGAGCGGACTGCCACTCACCATGTCAAATATAATAACGTACAAAAGGAGACGGTGACGACCAAGTTGCTGCCGCACATATGTCCTCCACAGACAACATTGAACAAGGCAACTGACGTGGCCACACCCCTCGTGGAGTGTGCATGAACAGCCCCAGGCAGAGGCCAACCTGCAGTCCCATAAGACTTGGAGATGCCCTCACAAATCCACTGGGAGAGACACTGTTTAGACAAGTCAGACAAAGCGGCGGTGTCTCATAATATGGGTTCAGTGTCTAATGTGCCACTGGTGAAGGGGAAAAGCAAAGGGATTCAGACGGTCCCAATGTGCCCAATGGCTGCGTGAGAGCAAGCCTGTGCATGGGTACTGTGAGAGAAAGTAGAAGCACCCCTTTCATTCTCAACACTTTGTGGGAAAAACTAGTCATCTCATTTGCATGTCTATGTGGCTGCGACCTTCGTCCGACTCAGCGATGCGCGAGAACCGGACAGTGCTTGATCGAGGGCGTCATGGAGTAGCTAAGCGTGAGCTAGGTGACTCGTACATTTTGTGAGATAGAGCGAGAATGCCGCCACACACAACATGTCTACTGTTTGTTGAGGGCTGAGCGTCAGTACCAGGCGGAGCCTCGCCTGCCCATGCTAACATGGCTAGACGAGGCTGCCGTCAAATCTCCCCTCTCACACCGTCTGTCCCCGGCGACAAGCGGAAACTTTAAACTGCCATAAAAGCAGATAAATGTGCCTCCACTCGAACCGAGGGTCCGTTAACCCCGAAAGTACACTCAGTACTCAGCAAGCATGTAGCAGCTCTACGTGTCGAAAATGCAGGGAAAGGCTGCGCCACTCGATTTGGGTCTGTGACCGCCATCAGAAGGGCTAGCGCGCTCTGCTAGATTCGGCCGGCGGTCGCCCAAGGGATTTTGACACATTCAAGCAAGGCAGGACGGTCACAGCAGACCTGGGCACACACATCCCCTTGCTAACCTCAGAAGTGAGACGGTGGAAGGTGGAAGGTGTCTGCTGCTGTAACTAGCAGAAGAAGACACCACGGCTCGAACTTGAGGGCGTGTCACATTCAAACAAGGCCATGGTGAGCCAACGGCTCTTGTCAATCGTAATTTTACTGTACCAGCGGGACCAGCAGCTGTCACTTCAGCTAGTCCAGCAGGAGAAGACGCCGCCGTCCGAACTGAACATGTCACAGTTCTCCGATGGGCCCTGAGCAGCTTGGTCCTGTTGGAATCGTAGAACCTATCGAAAAGCTCTTCTCCATGTGATCTCCCAAAATCTTTAAATCTGGGTTCTGAAGTGATCACTGATAAAAGTGAAATGGTCAATTGTTTTAACAAACACTTTGTGTCCTCTGGGACTCTATTTCAATCCTCCCACTGTTCCCCAGTGCAAACCAGCCCTTGTTCTAACTCATGTATATCAGACACCTCTGTGCCTCTGAATCCTGACCCTCTGGGTGAGAGGACATGTTGACAGCTTTTACTAGGAGTGAGGTTCTTTCAGCGTTGAAGGATATAAATGTAAGGAAATCAGCTGGGCCTGATGATCTTGACCCTTTCTTGCTGAAACTTGCTGCTGACATCATTGCTGATCCTTTAATTTATATTTTTAATGTAACTTTAGAACTGAACACTATTCCAGAGGCCTGGAAATCGGCCTTGGTGCTGCTGCTTTTAAAAGGGGGGTACCCTTCAAGCCTCAATAATTATCGTCCTATTTCAAAACTCCCTGTTCTTTCCAAAGTCCTGGAAAAACTGGTGTGTGAATAGTTGAAGGAATTGTTATACACCAATGATGTTCTGAGTGAGTTTCAGTCTGGCTTTCGAAAGAAGCATAGCACAACTACTGCAATGATGAAAGTCACAAATTATTTACTGGTCGCTCTTGATTCCAAACAGAAATGCGCTGCTTTATTTATTGATTTATCCAAGGCGTTCGACACAGTAGATCATAGTATATTGTTACAAAGGCTGTTTAGTGTGGGTATTTAAACTGAAGCTTTTGGTTGGTTTAATGATTATTTGTCAAATAGATCACAATGTGTACAGGTTGATGGCATGACCTCTGATACATGTATGCTCTCTGTGTGTACCGGTGTTCCGTAGGGTTCGATCCTGGGTCCTCTTTTGTTCATTATTTATATAAATGATCTTTGTCGAGGTACTCAGAATGTAAAGGCTCACTTATACGCAGACGGCACTATATTATACAGCTCTGCTCCCTCTGTAGATGATGCTCTCTGCAAACTACAATCTGCCTTTAACACTGTTCAGAAAAACCTTGCCAAGTTGAAATTGGTCCTAAACGCAGAGAAAACAAAATAAATGATATTTGCACGATCACTTAAAGATCGCCACACATGGCCTCAGATAGTCACCCTGCAAATTAGACCAATCAAGAAGTGTCCTCTTATAAATACCTTGGGTTCATGCTTGATGAAACTTTGTCTTTTAAATCCCACATCGAACAGCTCACTAAGAAGCTGAAGCTGAGGCATGCTTTTATTTCCAAGCTAGAAAAAAACCTGGTTTCAGCCACATTCCTTCCATTGCTTTGGCGACATTCTTTACATACGTACCTCTAAGTCTTGCCTGCAAAAATTAGACACACTGTTCCACAGAGCCCTGAGGTTTGTGACAAACTCTAGATCCCTCACACATCACTGTACACTGTACCAGTTAGCAGGCTGGACATCAATTACAGTAGGGAGACTAACCCACTTCTACATCTTCCTGTACAAAGTGACCTTGGGTCAGCTTCCACCATACCAAACACCTTACTCACCCAACAGAGTCACGGACATTACAGCCTACGCTCACTGAGCTACATACTATATAACATTCCACACATAAAAACTGAACTTGGTAAAAGGGCTTTTAGTTATTCTGCGCCTTCGTTATGGAACAGCTTGCAACACCACCTGCAGCTGTCTCAGTTAATACTGTTTATATTATACCTCCATGGTTAATACCCATCAGCTCCTTTAAAACCCAGATCTCTGAGCTGCCATCATCTACATGTACGTGTTTCTAGGTGGTTCACTGTATTTGAAGGTGTCTAGGTTTTCTCTGCTCTCTTTATATATATTTTCACTTACTGTATTTTTAACCCATGTCCTTATACTTTCTACTTGTGATGTATTTGTATAATGTTGTTTTATCTGTATGAAACCATGCTGCTTTTCTTGGCCAAGCCTCACCTGTAAAAAACTTTTGCCTGGTTAAATCAAGGTTAAATAAACAAAATAAAAACATGTTTGCACATTACCGATGATACCTGCGGTTGTCACGTCTGCTGGTACAGCAGGGGAGGACACCGTGGCTCGAACCGGACGCATCAAAGTTCTCTGATGGGATCAGAGCTCTGAGTGGCTGGGCCCTATCGTACTCACAATGTAGGGGAGGACCGGGACGGATGAAACAGGGGGACGAATGAAACGCGCTTGTTTAATCCACAATAGGGATACCTCCAATCACATACTTATACGTGCTTGTGCAAGTTACTGTGGACAAGCTTCATTCGAAATTTGAGCACCATCGGACAGTTTTTGACGGAGCTAGCAACGGAAAACGTATTTTGCGCCACATAAGTAAAATTGTGGTCCTACATGTATTTTTCGATTGTAGAATTGTGCTTACTTCTCAATGTTTGTAAACACATGTCCTTTTATTAGCACATCTAGTGACTGCATAATAACCTAGGTTTCAAGTTTCTTGCAAGCAAGTGTTTGGAGCTAGCTAGGCAAATGTGACAGGAGTGCCGGGCGGGACGAGTGAAACAGAGCGAGCTGCGGGTGGACACGTAGCTTAATGGCTCCTGCGCTTAGAACGAGAGGGGCGCTTGACATTTTGCTCAAACTGGAGACATTTCCCTGCCTCAATAGTTGAGTCCAGTGGATTGTCATGTCCGCTGTAAAAGCAGGGGAAGACACCACAGCTCGAACCGGAGACATCAACGTTTTCAGATGAGACAGTGGCTAATAGCTGGACCCAAAACTCAAAACATCCTCCTCCCTTCTCCGTGCAAAGGAGCGACAACACGGCTGTGATGCTTGTAGATTGACTAGGCACAACATGAGATGCAGACTGAACAATCAAAATAACAATTGACAGTATTTTTATTGTCGCCTTAATGGAAATGTCCCCACTGGCCCTCTTAAAAGAGCGTGGGGGGGGCAAAGACAGTCACTGATCTCAGCACACCGTGGTTAGGTGTGTCCCCTCTGTCCCCTGGAGGTGGGCAGCCGCGCCGGTCGGGACCAGGCCAGGCTGGGCAGGGAGAAGCGGAAGGGGAGGTGCCGGGCCGGAAGACTAGACTTCATAGCCGGTTGTTTGGGCTTTTTACAAGACTTGTAACAGCTGCACCAAACAAACCACACTTGCTTACCAGAGAGTCGAGGAGGACATCCTTGTTCTCTTCACGTAGATCGGTCAGCAGATGATGTGCAGCTTCTTCCAATAGCTTCGGGGAATCGTGGTCAAAGATTGAGGCCCGAGATAACTGGATGATGAGTCACTAGCATCCCGGACTTCTGAGGCTGAGTAGTCGTCAGCCTCAGAAAACTCCTTCTCCTTCCTCATCACCAGACGTAGGGAGGGATAGCATCGGTGCCGACATCTTCACCCCTGTCTGAGCCGCCCTCAGTGGGGACAGGATCTCCATTCCCCAGCGGCAGCAGCAGGCAGTCGAAGAACTGCGCCTGGCGAAGCCTCCCTTGCAGAGTGGAAGTCCCATGTCGCTATAGAGGGCGCTGCAACCGCACAACTTCTCAGGCAGACTAGACAGCGTCGGCCGGGGCGTCCCAAGGGATGCCGCCGACTCCACAGTGAGTCGCTGGCTAGTCATCTTATTTCTTCTCAGTCTTCTTTGCGAGCAAGCAGCAGGCGATTGTGCAGGCGAAGTCCGCTTATACAGCGGTGCACCGGATCTGGTTGGGCACATGTGCGTGCATGTTTTTTTTTCTTCAGTCAGTTGTAGCTGGCTAGGTTTCACAATCCAATTGGAGCTAGCGCTATGAGGCGGAGCTCCACGAAATAGAACACTACTACCACTGTCACAATACATTTTACTAACATTTTAGAATAACCCTAGTTAATAAACCATTTATAAAGCATCTGTTCATAGTTTGCTCAACATTTACAAATTATCATTACAACATCTATAAACAGTGAACAATTTATTAATGAGTAGTTATGTATTTATAAATATGTTTCAAAATAATTTTATAATGGTTTATAAGATCATTTATAATATGATATATGATAATGGTATGCTCACCATTCATGGGTCATCATGAATAACCTTAATGCATTGTGAATTCATACATGTTAGCACATGTAGTAATACCTCAGTTCAAGCTTAATGCAGGTCTTTAGAAACCATGTATTAATCAGCATACGTGTTATTCAATGATTAATCAAAATCAGACACTACATTTATAAATGAGCCATTACTCAAGGAGTTTTTCCCCCCTTTTTTGGCAGTGCTTGATCTAAAGCGGGTGTGACCGATTTCAGCTCGTCTGCATTGTGTATTGTTATTTCCGAGGTGTTGATTTCCGAGCTAGCTAATCGGTGACACAGCCAGACATTATTTATACTAAAACTGGGTTACACAAGCACTATCTATACCTTAAAAACAACTGGGTTACACAGCCACTATCAATACCTTTAAAACAACTGGGTTACACAGGCACTATCTTTACCTTAAAAACATGTGTAAATGATCCATTACTCAGGAACATACCATTAGTAGACTCTCTTATGATATATTAAAGTCGCACTGAAACGGACGTTTGAGATCATCTAACTTCCGTAGTTTGACGTATTTCCGACGCAATCAAGCTATGAGGGTGGGACATATGTTTAGAGGAATCTGATTGGAACATTGACAAGCTGACGGTTTTTAAGAACTTTAGACAGATTCAATAGAAGGATAGCGTTGATTGACGGGTTGATGTCGTGAAATTATTGGCCTAAAATCTAAAGTACCCGTTGTCGTCATTGCACGTGACCTACCATTTTCCAGGAAGTAAGAAATGATATACTTTGATATAAGATTACAACAAAAGTAGAATTTAGTAATTTTTTGGCATACATCGTTGAATAGGTGAACACTATGACCAATTATGTGAACCAAAATGGGACAGAATGCTTTTTTCATTTCAGTGCGACTTTAAGGTTATTCATAATGACCCATAGATGGTGAGCAGCCCATTATCACATACCTCATACAAATCATTAGTAAATCATTTAAAACTGGTTATTTAAAACTGTCATTCATACATTATTTATAAAATGTGAGCAGCATATACCTTATAAATTATCTCATAAACTGTTATAATATCATTTGAAGCATGTTAATAAATAGCTTAATAACGTTTATAAATGTTGTCCTAATGATTTGTAAATGTTAGACTATGAACATGGTTTATAAATGGTTTATTAACAAGGGTTATTCTAAAGCATTACCGACATTTCTGCATGAACTGGCGTTGTAGTGTGTTGTGCTCCTCTCCACCATGGCATTGTAGGTTTGCTCCTCTCCACCATGGCGTTGTTGTATATGGTTATAAGCGGGTAATGTATCAATTTATCAAACATCTTAATTCGATCAATGAATTATGCAAAAAGTAACATTTTGGTTTTATTAATAAAAATTAATCAAAAATATTGTATTTATTATTTTTTGATTATAATTTATCGATTTTGCACAGCAGAATCTGCACAATAGTTTCAAAAATCTGTGGTGTTGAAGAAGTTTTGATCTTAAGTCAAAAATAAAGGATTTGCCCAGGTTCGCACAAAAAGGTTCAGTCAGATTTATTAAGAAAACAATACGATTGCAAAAGGACCTCAAGATAAAACACAGAGTGGTTCATCAGAAAAGAAGTGAGTCAAAGCTCGTCTGGTGCAGCCTTATATGTGCTCAATACAAGGATGTGACGCTAGCAGACATTTGGTTGGCTGACCCATCTATACACGTCATAGTAAGGTGACGGACATCAAACAGTGGTCGAGGGATGCAAAGAAAAGCGCGGTACACTTTGAATATAGACAAAGGAACAAAGGCCTGAGCCAGGATGGGAAGGTTGAGGTGTGAGGCCTTCCTGTCCTGGTGAGGATACAACAACAGGGGTCTCTGTCTTAAAAGAGAAGTGGGGAAGACAGAGGTTCAGGAGGTGTTTGGAATTACAAAAGAGAGAGAGAACAAAGGTTTAAAGTGTTTACAATAGCAAAAGGCAGTGGACTGGATCAATAGGTTTTTAAGAACAGAAAGCTATCTGAATAGTCTTGAGGCTAGTTGTAAAATTCTATTCTATGACAATCTCCCCCATTTGTGGCTGACCAGGCACATAAAAAATATATACATCAAATATAAAATAAGCATAACCAAAAATCAATTCCAAACACAAATTGCAAAACTCAAACTCTATGCTATACATGTGGAAAGGAAGTAATCTCTCCACTAGGTGGAGCAAAAATAAAAAAAGAATTTAATTGTGAAATATTTAACAAAAAAATTAGATTATTTTCTTTCCACGTGCAAATCACGCACAAAAACTCCCTTGTTTCAGAAATTTGACAGGAAACAAGGTAAAAAGGATGACATGATTACTAGTCTAAAAGGGACAACCATTCACCAAAAACCTTGATTTAAAGTTTGACAGAAACAATGTAAAAAAGATGACATGGTTACTAGTTTAAAGGTTGACGTTCTGATCTGCTATTACAGATTTCCTGAATGACACTATTTACAAAATGGCTCCCTCGATCTGAAGAGAGTTTGGTTGGCAGGCCCCATCTCGGAATGATCTCTCTCAGGAGACTCTTTGCCACTGACAACGCTGAGGCATGCCTGCAAGGAAAAACCTCAGTCCATTTGGACAAAACATCAGTTAATACCAGGCAATATTTGTACCCCTGGCATGGTGAGAGTTTAATAAAATCCATCATAACATGTTCCCATGGCCCACTTGGCCGAGGATGTGCTGACAGTTCAATTTTTATCCCTTTGCCAACATTGTTTTGCATACATATGATGCATTTGGCACAGCTTTGTTCTGCAAAAACAGTGAACCCTACCCTACCCATACCAATACCTGTTAACATCCTCCACCACCCCTGTTTTTGAAGCATGATCTGGCCCGTGGGCTAGTTTGAAAGCATAATGAAAACATGAACGAGGCAGTACAGGTTTGTCATTAGGCCCTTGACACAGGTTAGTTTGGTTGTGGAATGTGCACTTATTCCTCCATTTCTTTTTCTCCGCAGGTGGAGCAGATGCTTGCAGGTCAGAAATGTCTGCCAGGGACAGTGGAGGAGTCTTGTCAGGGTCTGTGGATGGTACAGAGAGCATAGAAAGCACAGGGGAGGAAGCAGAGACAGCCGCAGCTTTTGCAGCAAGGTCAGCAGTCGAGTTACCGACAGAGACAGGATCAGAGCTTTTAACATGAGCTTGGCATTTACACACTGCTAGGCTAGATGGTAAAAGCATAGCTTCTAGAAGGTTGTTGATCAACACATGGTGTGCAATAGGTTTACCAGTTGACGTGAGGAACCCACGGTTTCGCCAAAGGGAGCCAAAGTCATGCACAACTCCAAAAGCATAACTACTGTCGGTGTAAATGGTTGCAGACTTGCCACTTGCTATTATACAAGCTCTGGTCAGAGCGAACAATTCAGCTGCTTGCGCTGAAAGGTGTTGTGGGAGTTTTGCTGATTCTAAAACTCCATCTACTGTTGTGACTGCATAATGCAACAAGTGGTTGACCTGTTGTCGACCGCTGGGCTGATCTGTCCACAAAAAGCTCAAAATCAGGGTTAGAGAGAGGAACATCAGTGAGGTCTGAGCGTGGCTTATTGACCTCCTCTACTATAGCCACAAAGTCATGTGGCTCCCCGTCTTCTGGAGTAGGAAGCAGAGTTGCAGGGTTAAGTACAGTGCATCTTTGAAGTGTAAGATTAGACATAGTCAACAGTACATTCTGGTAATGCAACAATCTTGCTGGGTGCAGGTGCGATGTCTTTGCCTGTAAAAGAAGAGCAGACACAGCATGCGGTACATGGACAACCAGCGGCCGCAGCGCTACTAGGTCTACAGAACTCAATACAGCCTCAGTGGTAGCTGCCACTGATCTCAAGCAGGACACAAGTCCTCTAACAACAGAGTCAAGTCTTTTGGAGTAATAGGCTACCAGTCTGTACCTATCTCCATGCTTCTGTGCTAATACTGCTGCCATGTAACCTTCCTTTTCATTCGTGAACAGGTGGAAGGGCTTGTCATAGTCAGGAATACCTAAACAGGGTGCTGTTGACAGTCTTTGTTTAAGTGTCGTCAACGCCAGTCTGGCTTCGTCAGTCCATGTAATTTCGTCTGAGGGAGCTAAATTCTGTCCATGAGCTAAATCAGATAGTGGTTGTGTTATCTCTGCAAAGTCAGGAATCCAAGCTCGGCAGTAACCTACAGTCCCAAGCAGTGACATCATCTGTTTTTTGGTTGTGGGCAGGGGAAGTGTAAGAATTACTTTAACACGGTCAGTCCCCAGTGCCTTGCCATCTTTTGTTATTAAGTGACCAAGGTATCTGACCAACTGGATCTTGTTTCTAGAAACCTTGTGGCCATTTTCTGCAAGGAAAAACAACAGCGCTCTTGTATCCTCAATACATGACTCCTTGTCTCTACTGGCAAGAAGTAGGTCATCCATGTATTGAATGAGAGTGCTGCCTTTTGGCGGGATGAACCATTCTAGGTTCCGTGCCAACTCAACATTAAAGATGGTTGGAGAGTCCACATATCCTTGAGGCATTACACACCAGGTATAACTCCGTCCTTGAAAGGTGAACGCGAACCACTCTCTGGAGTCAGGGTGAACAGGGATAGAGAAAAACAAATTACTCAAATCAATAACACTAAAATGTGTAGCTGTGGCAGGTATGGATGACAGAATGGTAACAAGGTTTGGAACAATGGCTGTTCTAGCATGGACAGCTTCATTAACAATTCTCAAATCTTTAACAAATCTCCATTCACCTGAAGCATTCCTCACAGGCAGAATAGGGGTGTTGCAAGGCGAGCTGTCAATCTCAACAATAGCACCTCTTTCTAATAAAGAGGCGTGAACCTTAGCAATCCCCTCCTCTGCCTCTGTACTCAGAGGATACTGGGCACGTCTTGGACGGAATGATCCCTTTGGGTTGACGACTACTGGGTTGACATTCTTAATCCTGCCTATATCAAACTTATCTCTGGCCCACAATGAGTCGGGCACCCCCTGCAACACAGATGGATTTTCTATGCTGTCAGAAGGAATTTGGACAAACGTGGGGTTGAGGCGTTGACCCTGCATTCCACGAACCACAGGTGTCACCCATCTATAAGGGAAGCAGCTTACCCCTGTTGTTGGAGAGTGTCTTACTTGGTGTGGATCTCCAACCCAGTCAGTAGCTTCCATTGCCGTCTGCAGCCATGTGCCTGTTTCCTCCTTGTTAACAAACTCAGAGACACCAAGTGAAATGTGTGGGACACCTTGTGTTTTATCATACAGCTGTTTCTGTGTCTCTGTCAGACACAGAGAGAGCTGCAGGATCAGGATCTACATACAGCATAGCACATTCAAGAACCTCATTACTTTGTGGTTGTAACCAGACTTTCTCAAAATCATGGTCTTGTTGTAGTGGGGACACATTTGCAGTGCAGTGTAATGTAGTATGTGGTGTGAGAGGGGTGTCATATGAATAACAGGAGTACATTTTTGAGAACAGCTTAGAACGTTGGAGTGACGTCTGATCATTATTTTCAATGTTCCAGGAATATGTCCAACTTGTCATAGGTTCTATAAACATGAGGTCGCGCAGTGGTGTTACCTGTTTAGGCCGGATAATGGTAACCCCATTTGAGTCGCAGCACATCTGAAACCTTAGTTTGCACAGCAGATCTCTCCCCATTAGGTTAACAGGACAACAATGAGAATAGATAAATTGGTGTTGGAATTCAGCATCATCCAACACAACAGGAAGTAATGTAGTCATTCTCTCAGATTTTTCAATACCTGCTGCACCAATGGTTTTTGCAACTTCATTTGTCAGTTTAGGAACAACATTAATCTTTGAGGAGCTTAGGACTGATGAGTGTGCGCCGGTGTCAGCTAAAAACATGAGTTGCTCTCCATTAACTTCTAAAGTTACGACTGGAAGTTCGGACGGTGTTGTATGCAGATTAAGGTATTGACAAATATGAACAACTTTCTCTTCATCCTGCACAGCTGTACTATCTGACGTTCCCTCAGCTAAACTCTCTGCCTGTTCCTGGCCTAGTCATGATTGTTGCTGTGGGTTGTTCAGGGAAATTCCAGCAGGTGGCGCCGAACCCCAGGTTGCAGGATTCTCTTTCTCATTTTGCCTGCGGTAACTGTGACAGTTTCTAATCCAGTGACCAGTTTAACCACAATGAAAACGCGCGTCAGTTTTGTCTCCGTTTTCGTTTCCCTCACTCTTTTTCATCCTGTAGTCCATTCTTTTCTATCCCTACGATTCTTGTTCATGTGACGACCCTGTGATCGTTGTTGTTTTTTCTCCGGTCCTACGGACTGGATCTGTTTCAGTTGAGCGGCTTGTAACTTGGCTGCACCTAGCTTAATTTCTTTCGCCTCCCTTTGTTCAATGTGATCGCGAAGCCGCTCCGCATAGCAGAAATGGTCAACAACTTCCTCGAGAGAAGTCGACTCCCAGGTGTGGCACAACATCCTAACTTGCTCAGACAAAGAGGAGAGAGAGCTATTCATTAGCTGTTGTTTTAGAATTTTCTTATAATCGGCATTCGCTTTGTCCATGCCACTGTGTGCGGCGAAGACTGATTCTAGTGGTTTCCAAAATTGCTCGAACTGTTCATCGGATTTTTGTTTACAATATGTGATACGGTCCCAATCCATTTTCTTTGGGAATCGAGTTTTGATTCTGTTCAACAGCGCAGCGTTTTGGTCGGCAAAATCGGCATGAGAAAAAGGCAACGTAATGTCAAACGGATCTTTCACATCGACCCATTTTAAACCAAGCACTTGTCGTATGATCATGCCGATTTCCTCCGCGTGAGGCTCATACATTCAAACTAAACTGTTAAAAAGATTTTCAAACTCGTCAATGTCTTTGGTTGTATCGGGCAAGGTTTTAGCTATATCACGCAGTTCATGAGAACGCCACGGTCTATAAACCCTGATCTCGGGGGTCCAGGCAGCGTAGCCAGCTGCATCATCTAGTTGAGACGGTCGGGGACTAGGATTTGGGCAATGTACCATTGGGGCTAGAAGCTGCGGTTCCTCCAGACTATCACTAGCCAGTTGTAGTTGTTCCAAATTGAACTTAGCCTCAGATATGGCTCTAGCCAATTCTCCCTTCCTTATCTGTTCTTGTTTAGTGTAATGTCTTGTAGAAGATGCGATAGCATGGATGGGAGAAGAGGGTGGACCTTGAAGTACCGGTCGGTCGGGAGAAAGGGGCGCGCTTAATTCCTATTGCGGAGGCGCTGCATGGCCGGGGGAAAAAGGATCGGTTGGCGCAGAGGCAATACTGGGAGGAGGTACGGCAGAGAGAGAAGGGACGTGGCTAATAATGGCGGGAGCATGAAAAGGGGGGAGAACAACAGCCTGGTTAGGTGGTGTGATCACGGAGGAACAAGTCGAGGGGGAAAAATCTAGGTCAGAGTGATTCGATGGGGGAAGCGGCGGAGACGCCGTCGGCTGTACAGTTTCTTTGTCTCTTTTCTCTGACCTCAAAAACCCTTCCCGCGCTACTGAATACCAAATTTTAAACGCAGCCCAATCGATGGCATTACCACTTTTCCTCCCCAACTTAGTCTTCTCAAACGCTTTTAGTTGAGCCCTAACGTTGGCCAAAGCTTTAACGCTAAGCGTACCAGATGGAGACGGAAAGCTGCTATGCTTATTCCATAGCGGAATCTGCCAGCAGGCACTAGCAGAATACTTTAGAGCAACAATCTTAGCTGGACGTCTCTCAGACTACTCACTAGCAGTTACGATTTACGGCCCTCAAAAACAGTGTCGGAAAAAAAATAAACAGTACTTTTACCTGGATAAAAATAGGCGCGCTTAACAACACATACAAGACAGAGCCGAAACTCCAACAGTAAACAACAAAGACTAACAACCCCGTGCAGGGACACAGAACACAAAGGACGAACAAAGGCCTACGTTAAAACAAGCAAAAAAACATATGCCTGCCCGGCTGAACACCAGCCTCTTGGTTGGAAGCTAAAACTCGTTTAGGCTATACCAACCACCCGGGATAAATTGGAAACCGTATCTCCAAGAAACGTGGATCGGACACTACCAAATCACTCCCAGTAGCTACCTTCGTTGAGAAAATATACAACGGCTTGCGGTTTAAATTTCACCCGCGACCGGCCAAAGGGTAAGCCTGTTCTGTGCCAACTTTGGCGCTTTGACTCAACACCAACTTAACCGTTCTAAACTGCAACCGATAAACAACCTAAACTGTACATCAACTGCAGGGGAACAAATGAGTCACAAGACCAAAATCACACTTCTACTGAAAGGCAAAACCCCTAGTAACGAAACAAGGACGAAGTCAAAGAACAATACAATATCATATATCGCTATTGTTGAGTTACAACTACTTAGATTGTCACCAAAACCACCCCGGGGGTTTTTGTTTTCAACAATCCAGACCAACACAATCTGAAACGAAACCAAGGCAAATACCAAGCATAAAAGGATTCGTTTTTCAACGTACCGTGAGCTTAGCCAAGTAAAACCAACGAGGCGGACTTCTCCAAACCAATGCGAATAGGCGCAAAGAGAGAAGATTTTCCAGAGCTCGCTACATGCTCCGCACGTCTGCGTCCTCGTCGTCCACTCCAGGCGAACCTCACAGCAGCCGATCCCATCCCCGTCGCCAATTGTTGAAGAAGTTTTGATCTTAAGTCAAAAATAAAGGATTTGCCCAGGTTCGCACAAAAAGGTTCAGTCAGATTTATTAAGAAAACAATACGATTGCAAAAGGACCTCAAGATAAAACACAGAGTGGTTCATCAGAAAAGAAGTGAGTCAAAGCTCGTCTGGTGCAGCCTTATATGTACTCAATACAAGGATGTGACGCTAGCAGACATTTAGTTGGCTGACCCATCTATACACGTCATAGTAAGGTGACGGACATCAAACAGTGGTCGAAGGATTCAAAGAAAAGCGCGGTACACTTTGAATATAGACAAAGGAACAAAAGGCCTGAGCCAGGACGGGAAGGTTGAGGTGTGAGGCCTTCCTGTCCTGGTGAGGATACAACAACAGGGGTCTCTGTCTTAAAAGAGAAGTGGGGAAGACAGAGGTTCAGGAGGTGTTTGGAATTACAAAAGAGAGAGAGAACAAAGGTTTAAAGTGTTTACAATAGCAAAAGGCAGGGGACTGGATCAATAGGTTTTTAAGAACAGAAAGCTATCTGAATAGTCTTGAGGCTAGTTGTAAAATTCTATGACAGTGGACATATCATATTTGCTCAGATTGATTGATAGCCTTACACATAAGACATTCTGCTTATAATTTAATAAAACTATATATTGACTTCTAAAGCCACCTTTTCTAATGTTTTTTCAATGCTTTACTCGTCTGCCACAATAGTGTAATATCTTTAATTGAAATATCTTAATTTGGGGGCTTTTCCCAGCAAAAAAGATACAGTATATATGATTAACTGTGATTAATTAGATTAATTAATTACAGATCATGTATTTTTTTTAAATTGATTGACAGCCCTAGCTTTCAAATCGAATCAACTTTTATTTATATAGCACCTTTCGTACGCAAAAGCAATTCAAAGTGCTTTGACAATAGAGAAAAAATAAATTAACAAACAAGGTACAATATAAAAATTAACACAATAATACAACAATACTACAAAAACAACAATACTACAAAAATGCTTTAACTAGCTAAGCATTAACCTAACACTTTGCCGTTCTGAACGTCTGTGAGTGTCATGAGTGTTGGTGGCCTGAGTTGGTGCAGTGTGTCGCCCACCATTGACTGTCACTAATTTGTGACTAATTTAGAAGGAAATTAGTAGTAAACATCCTGGTTTCTTTTCAAACACAGGAGAGCCTTGAGTGACAGTCCAATTCCCTTTACAATATAGAGAGGATAATGAAAACAATTCCATGCTTTTAGGGCGCAATCCTCGTTAAGGGCACATGACCTCCAGGGCGCAGTGATGTCCGGATGTGGAGGACTTCCGGGTGCGCTCGGTTCATTCGCAAAGGAATGCAATTCAAGTCGCACGTCCGAAGATAATAATAATAATTATTATTAAAATGTAGGCTATCCCTTATGTTGTTACTTGTATGTTAAGATGTTAGAAGTAAACACTTGTCTGTTTGCCATTGTTGATAATGTTTACCTTGTTCCGGTCTTCTGAGTCAAAAAATTGGGAGCTGGATAATCACTTCTAAACAGAAAGTTTACTTTAAGATAACTCCCAGATGGAACAGTTGATAAGAGCGTGGTCATTTGCATACCATCGAAGCAGTTTTAGCCTAACTTATCATCTCAATGAAGAACATGTTAATAGCTGTCAGCCCCAGTAGCAAAGACTTGAACTATTTTGAACAAGGATATATCCATGTGTAAAAGAGATTTGGATTTCGGACGGAGCAGGTGACAACATACAAGTTGATGCTAGGTGCTAGGGTCTCCGTTCCCTACACTGGCTCCCTGTAGCGGCTCGCATCCAGTTTAAAACTCTGGCGCTAACCTACAGGGCAATGAAAGGAACAGCCCCCTCCTACCTCCAGGCCATGGTCAAACCCTACACCCCCGACCGCTACGCTCTGCTACCTCAGGGCGACTGGTTGCCCCGTCACTCCGAGGCTCCTGCGGTCGATCGACACGGTCACGGCTCTTCTCTGTCCTGGCCCCGCAGTGGTGGAATGAACTGCCCACTGATGTCAGGACAGCAGATGCCCATCTTTTGTCGCAGGCTCAAAACTCATGTCTTCAAGAAGTACTACAACATTCCTCCCGCCTAAGCACTTATTGTATTATATTATATTGCACTGTACTTTAGATTGCGATTCTTGCACTTTGCCTTCAGCACTAGATTATGCTCTTAGTCACTTGTTTTAGAAGGAAGATGCACTTGTGAGTTCTGCCAAGTAGTAGTACATTGGCTCTTCCTACGTTAAATGCAATTATTGTTAGTCGCTTTGGATAAAAGCGTCTGCTAAATGACTGTAATGTAATGTAATGTGTTGATCTATGCGGAAGGCACAGCCGCCTCACAAACTCCAGATTGAAATTCATCAAGACAAAATTGTGGAGTCTAATGCCGCGTTCCAGGCAACCCGTAACCCATGTTTTTCCAACCTTCTACACGTGAAAATGCACTGGAATGGCAGTCAAACCCGTAATTTCCCACCCGTTAACTCGTACAAGATCGATGTACTCCCAGTTGCGCTCTCTGACGTCACACAGCCCTCTAAACAAGATGGCAACCCACATGGGTCCGGCGACAAAGATAACTTCAGGGAAACATAAAGTAAATTTATACGTTGTAATCAAAATGATACAAACAATTATGCACTACAATCTGCTATGTGTATGTAATTATGCCCAAATATGTTGACGACAAGAGATAGCTAGTGCTAGCTAGCTAACATTAAGGTAAACCTGAACTTGACCATGCAAACGGCGAAAAGTCGATGATGTCAATAAATCAAATTATGTAACGTACGATTTCTTAGCATAGCGAAATTAGGCATGCAATGTTTAGCTTGCCAGCTCTGACAATGTCAAATCTCAAGCTTTTGCCATATTGGCTTGTTTAAATTTATTCAGAATTCCACGCACTCACAGTTTGCCTGGAGCGCTATGAAGTCATGTGTCGACTTGAAGTCGTAACTTAAAAATCCTATCTGGAACACGGCATAATTGCACATGTAAAGCAGGGTGAGTTCATTAGTGGCACCCATTCTTTGAAAATAAGCCTGTGAGAATGATCTACTAGCTACGGGCTAATTAGCTACTGTACATCAAGCACCTAACGTTACTAGCTTTGTAGCTTCTTGTATCGGCACTGTTGTAAACTGATGTGTGGAGGGAGGTGTGGAGTATCGTACAGCTTGTTATAACATTATGGTACAGCAGCCTGCAGGCCAGTTTTCTGTAGGTTTTAAGAACCATTTTCTTCAAACTAATGTCTAATCTATGAACATACAGTACAACGGGACAAGCTTTGTGGGACATCAGAGGCGTGGTATTAAGAAATCAACCCTAACCCTATTCTCCGCGTGATTGAAAGGTCGAAAAGGTCTATTGAAACATCTTAATTTGGGGGCTTTTGCCAGCAAAAATAAATATACTGTAGAATCAATTTGCGATTAATCACGATTAATTAATGACAGATCATGTAATTAATAAGATTCTTTTTTTATCGTTTGACAGCCCTAATATAAACGTTACCTTTTCATTTTTCTCCCGTCTCCCGAGTGGATCCATATTTGTAGCCTATTTGTAATTTGTATTAATTTGTTTTGCAGGAGAGCAGTGACTGGTACTTGATAGTCTCCCTTTGATGTTTATAGTCCTACCTGATTTATTGGAATTGTCTTGTGTGTCACTGAAATGTAACACTGATTGTCCAGGTCTAGCTCGATTGCACCCACCTGTCTCCAATTGCCATCCACAAACAGAGTTTAACATGTTTTTCAATGATTTTTCAAGATGCCCATCCACATTCATTGTATGACCAAAACGGTGGTAGAGCAATTATCAACTTTCTCGAAAATGCTAGCTTTGTCAACGTTTTGATCTGAATCATTGTATATGATCACAAGTAACCCTAAAACAGGGCTAAACATGCATTTTCCCTTTACTATTCCTTTAACTTTGCTGTTGACAACTGAAACACATTCCTAACCAAGGCATGTCATCACCAATGTAAACATTAATTTCATCTGTTTCTGGTTCTGTGTAATAAAAATGATTGATTCATGCTCCTGGGTCTCTGGTGTCACTGGAAAGTAAACGGGTTGATTTGTACGTGCCTACCTTGCTCTATCTCTTTTTCTTTGTGAGTTCTCTACTATTTTTAGGCCCTCATCTGCATTTTTTTCCCTTCACGTTAGTATCTACTCCAAGATCATTTTCAATTAATTGTCAAAACGTCTTTTGTGAGTGTTTTATTTGTTTGATCATTAATACTGTACATGACTATTCTTCTTTTCTAATAGACAAGCATGACTTTGCAGGCCTATTAAGTGTGTGTGTGTGTATGTGAGAGAGAGAAAGAGAGAGAGAGAAAGAGAGAGCGAGGTGCTGGTGCTTGTATCTCAACACTGCCCATTCTGTCACTGTGGATTTTCCAAATATCACACGTTATATCACGTCACAAGTTCATGTCACAATGACACAATGTAATCTATGAGATTGTGGTGGGTGTCATGATCTCAACTGACATTTTGTAGCCATACTCACAAATTTATGTCCAATAGACCGTGTCAGTGACCCCCCTATTTGTTTGGGGGGGGGGGGGGGGTTTCCCACCACAGACTTTTTTTAAATTTTTTTAATCCTTATATTTCAAGAATTGAGTCATGAACCCAGCTAATTATTAATTAGACGAATTGTGACCTTTAAATATGTATATTGGAGCACTTTTTTTTTTTGGGGGGGGGGGGGACAAAAAAAAAGGTTATGGCACAAGACTGTGTACATTACATTACAGTCATTTAGCAGAAGCTTTTATCCAAAGCAACTAACAATAATTGCATTTAAAGTAGGAAATGTCAATGTACTACTACTTGCCAGAACTCACAAGTGCATCTCCTTTCTAAAACAAGTGACTAAGAGCATAATCTAGTGCTGAAGGCAAAGTGCAAGAATAGCAATCACAAATACAATAGGTGCTTAAGAGAGAGGATCGTTGTAGTACTTCATGAAGAGATGTGTTTTGAGCCTGCGACGAAAGCTGGGCAGTGACTCTGCTGTCCTGACGTCAGTGGGCAGTTTGTTCCACCACTGCAGGGCCAGGACAGAGAAGAGCTGTGACCGTGTCGATCGACCGCAGGAACCTTGGAGCGACGGGGCAACCAGTCACCCAGAGGTAGCAGAACGTAGCAGTCGGGAGGGGGTATAGGGTTTGACCATGGCCTGGAGGTAGGAGGGGGCTGTTCCTTTCATTGCCTTGTAGGCTAGCGCCAGAGTTGTATTTTTTATTTTTTTATTTTTTCATTAACAAACATCAGATAAACAGATTCACAACCAACAGACAAACACAATATATAGAATATATATGTATATATATATATATATATAAAAAGAAACAAGGAAAGCAAATAAAACATAAATTAACAAGGAGACAGAACATGGACAAAACACAACAGCAAACCAAAAATAACACTAAACAAAACACAATAATTAAATGAATATATAGTATGTATGCCAAGTCAATTGTTCCAGTGTGTGTGCAAAGGGGGGAGGGGGGGCATCACCACCATCAACAACAACAACAACAGGGTAGGTTGTAAGAGATAATGTAAACATGTTGCAATATGAAGTTCCTTTTAGCGAGATTTAGAATGCTGTTTAGGTTCAATTCTCTTCCATGAAAGATAGGAAAGGGGACCACACTTCTAAAAACAACCAGGACTTACAGTGCGAATCATATTTAAGCCTCTCCAATGGTAACAGACATTATTTGAATAAACCATAATTGCTCAGTAGGGATAGCATCAGTGTTGCCTACAATTTATTTATTTTTTTTTGCCAAAAATCGGAAAACATCAAACAATTTATCATGTTCAGAACTCATATTTACATTTTAATCAAGCCCTAAAAGGTACAAAAGAGGAGACTTAAAATTTGACTTTAAATATAGTTTCCACTAGAGCATGAATGGATTGCCAGAAGGGTTTGATCTTTGAGTAGAACCAAAACATATGAGGATAAGTCCCCAGAGTTTTCTCATGTATTGCATGAAGACGAATACTCCTGGGACATCTTATTGGGGTGAACCGGAGTTAGAAATGTTAGATAAACTTGTAATTGTGTTCAAAAACTCTTGGGGACAGTGAGGATGAGTTTACTCTTGAGCATATCTGCATCCATGTTTCCTGATCTATATTTAGGTTCAGATTGTTTTCCCATATTCTTTGCAGAGGTTGGAAGGAGGAAAACACTCTACTGCTTAGAATCTTCTAGATCTTCGAAGCGATTTTTCATTGTAAGTTGTGTACTGAAAATGTGTTTTTCTACATCATCTATATCAAATCGGAAACTGTTTTTCTGAATCAAAGATTGCAGAAAATGTCTTAGTTGTAGGTACTGAAAAAAGGAAAGACCGTACTCTTCCTTCACCTCTGAAAAGGATTTCATAACAGTGTTCCTAAATGAACAACCCAAGTTAATGACACCTTTGTTGGGCCAATTATGTAAACCAATACTACTTAGGCTGGTTGGAAAGTCAGGATTAAATGAAAGGTGAAAGTACAGATATACATTTATGAAGTTTGCAATATTTCTTACAATTATACCAAGCTGATAAAGCACTGTCAATAACAAAAGATTTCTCAGACCCTGAAGAAGGATACGTATTTATAAATGGAAGAGATTTCAAAGGAGTTGGAAAGCTGAAGGATAATTCTCTGCGTTTCCATAGAGATTCTTCAGAATCCTGAAACCATTACGTATAATTTGAGCAGACCAGTAGTATAGCTCAAAGTTAGGGAGAGCAAGACCCCCTTCCTTGCAAGGTTTATATAGAGTAGACAGAGAAATCCATGCTTTTTTATGGTTCCAAAGAAATGTTGACAATTCTGTATTTAACTCTTTAAAAATAAGGTTGGGATGGGACAAGGCAGAGATGAAAATAGATAATTTAATCTTGGCAGTAAATTCATTTTAACTACATTAATCCAGCCAATAAGTGATAGGGCTAGATTAGTCCAGCGAACCATATCCGCTTTCAATTTTTCTTTAAGAGGTATATATTTAAATAGGTTGGTCAACACTGGAGAAATAAAAATGCCAAGATAGGTAAAGCCTTCATTTGTGCATTGTTGAGGAATTTACATCCAAACACCTTAAACCTTTGTCCTCTCACTCCTTTTGTAATACATCACCTCCCCCAAATATTCACATAGCTGTGCTAACATACAAAATGGCTTCCAGAAGGCCATCTGTCTACAACAGAATAACCATCCTTTGTCATCCTTTGTCCCCAATTGCCGCCCTTTTTCTCATGTCACATGTCTGTACTCTTGGCCACGCCTGCCATTTCATATGACGTACAATAGATTAGCCAATCACATCCTGGAAGCACCATACCTGTGTTTTGCTTGAATAAAAGTGAGCCCAAGAGGCTGAAGGCTTCACTTCGCTGAATAAACCACTCGTTGTTCAGGAAGTCCTTGCGCTCGTATGTTTTTCACAATAAACCAGACTTAACCTTTTGAGCGAATCTTGGTAAATCCTTTTGACTAGATCAGTTATTTTACTATCACAGTTGGCGACGCGGATGACAAGGGAGGACTGCCTGCGTGTTGCTTCGGGATTCCAGTGGATGAACTGGTATAGACAGACGTGTCGGTCCATATGGGCTTGGAAAATCAATGTTCTCTCTTGCGCCAGAGCGCACGCTGAGATTATTTCCTCAGTTCTTCCACTGGATTCTTGAAGCTCACAGGTACGTTTAAACGAACCCTCTTATGGTTCTGAGTTGTATTTGCCTTGGTTTAGTTTCGGATTGTGTGGGTCTGGCGTATTGTTGAAAGCAAAACTCCCCGGGGAAGGTGGTGGCGAAAGGCGTTGTTTTTAACAGTGGCAGTTTAGGATTGGTGATATTGCATTGTTCTCTGACTTCGTCCTTGTTTAGGCTACCGGGGTTCTCTTCAGAAGAGGTGTAATTTTGGGTTTGGGACTCGCTCCCTTACAGTTGATGTAGACTACAGTTTAGATTGTTTTTCGGCTCGGCTGTAGTTAAGAAGTGAGAGTGCACTTCTAGGATAACGTTTTGGGTTGCTTTAGTTCGATGTTCCAGAATTAGCACAGAAGGGAACCTGTTGAAGTTCGCAGTAAGTGCGATTTCCAAATTGTTGAAGTTCGCAGATAGTGCGATTCCCACAGGGTTGAAGTTCGCAGTGAGTGCGATTTCCAAATGGGTTGAAGTTCGCAGTGAGTGCGATTACCAGCTAATCTCCGGAGTGTCTGTTTTTGTTGTGTTGTTGTGTTGTCTTTGTGTTTGTCTAGCGCTATTTTCGCCGGCTCAGTGGGATTTTTGATTGCATTTTTGAGCTTCGGCTCTTGCCTTGTATTGTTTGTTAAGCGCGCCTATTATCCAGGTAGGTATTGTTCACATTTTGTACACTGTTAAATCGTAACTGCTAGATTTCCAGTAGGCTAGCTGGTTGTCTGGGAGACGCAGGAAAACACCACTCCGCTCTCCCGGTGAACCGCCATCGAGCCAGAGGGAGAACAAAGAAATTGCTGGGTGAGTTAGCCTACTTAGCAGTTTAATGTGTGTCTGTTTCTTTCGAAATTGTATTCTTTCCCGCCGTGAGTTAACTATAAGGTTTCCTTTCATTGCTGTTTTGGGGTTTTAGGCTGCGTCGTGTTTATTAGGGATTTGTTTCAGTATAGTTTTTATTAAACTAAATTTCCCCGCGCACGCCCACATACAACATCCGGGTCTTACCTGCAACATTTTGGGAGCACCCCTAGGTGTCCCTGTAAAACCGGCTACTAACATATGCCTATATGTAACAAGGATTCTACTGCTAGCTTGCAATTTTTCTAGGCCTGAGATTTCGTTATGCGCTAAAGCATTTTCGATTTCTTACATCCCCATCTGACATTTAGTGTTAAATTTTTAGCTAAGATTCGGGCTCAGCTAGAGGTGTTTGAGATGTCTAGGTTAAGGGAAAAGCCTGTTAATTCTATAGACTGGTCTGCTTTTAAGATTTGGGAGAGAGTAGCACGAGAGGGTTTTTTATTTAGGTCAGGAAGGAAAGATAAGGAGGTTCAGCAGACAGTCTCTCCGCCATTTCCCCAGCAGAATAACTCTGATTTAAAATTAGATTTTTCCCCCTCGACTCGTTGCTCCGTGCTCACACCCAACCAGGCTGTTGCTGTTCCCCCTTTTCATGCTCCCGCCATTAGCCACGCCCCTTCTCTCTCCCCTCTACAATACGAGTTAAGCGCGCCCCTTTCTACGAGGTATTCGTCCGAACAAGAACAGGTCAGGAAGGAAGAATTGGCTAGAGCTATATCTGAGGCTAAGTTTAATTTGGAACAACTGCAAATGGCTAGAGATAGTCTGGAGGGACCGCAAATACAAGCGCCACTGATACGCTGCCCAAACCCTGTTCCTCGCCCTTCACAAATAAATGATGCAGCTGGTTATGCGGCCTGGACTCCAGAGATTACGGTTTATAGACCCTGGCGCTCTGATGAACTACGTGATGTAGCTAGAACCTTGCCCGATCCAACCAAAGACATTGAAGAGTTTGAAAATCTTTTTAACAGTTTAGTTCGAATGTATGAGCCTCACGCAGAGGAAATCGCCATGATCATGAGACAATGCCTTGGGTTAAAATGGGTCGATGTGAAAGATCCGTTTGACATTACGTTGCCTTTTTCTCATGCCGATTTTGCCGACCAAAACACTGCGCTGTTGAACAGAATCAAAACTCGATTCCCTAAAAAGATGGATTGGGACCGTATCACATATTGCAAACAAAATTCCGATCAACAGTTCGAGAAATTTGGGGAACGACTAGAATCAGTTTTCGCCGCACACAGTGGCATGGACAAAGCGAACGCCGATTATAAAAAGATTTTGAAACAACAATTGATGAATAACTCTCTCTCCTCTTTGTCCGACCAAGTTAGGTTGATGTGCCACACCTGGGAATCGACTTCTCTCGAAGAAGTTGTTGATCATTTCCGCTATGCAGAGCGTCTTCGTGATCACATTGAAAAGAGGGAGTTGAAAGAAATGAAGCTAAGTGCAGCCAGATTACAAGCTGCTCAGTTACGACAGCTGGACAATCAAACTGCTGGTGCGAGGTGGAACCAACAACGACCACAGTGGCGACAGAGAAACAATAGGAAGCGTTCTGGTAGGGTTAGGCGAGGAAAAAGGTATAATCGAAGTGAAGATAGAGACGATTCATGCTTCCATTGTGGTCAGTATGGCCACTGGATTGAACGGTGTCACAGTTACCGCAAGCTGAATGAAAAGGAAGAGCCTCTGATTTGCGGTCGAGCGCCACCTGCTGGAGTTCCCTTGAACAACCCACAAGGGAGATTTTAACTAGCCAAGATAGAGCCATATTTTTTTAAGGTAAATAAACAGGAGAAGACAGATGTAGCTGAGGACGTAAGGTTTGTGCATGATGGTGGGAGGATGAAATAGATGTAGAGCCTTTGAGTCTTAAGTTGTTGAGAATGTTTCTGAGGATGATCTTTTAGGTATTGGTGCGAACTCAAAAGTCTGACAGGGTTTTGAATAGGTGTTTGAGTTTAGGTTATGGTTTTCGCTTTGATTCAGGAGTTTATGTTTCAATAGTCAATGAATGGCCATAAGCTGTTCGTTTATGCATTCTACTGTATGAATTTCATTCACATAATGATGATGTGTTTGTGAGGAGTTGGCTTTAGGCCTTCCCCTCTGCTATTGACCCCAGTCTGTGTTGAGTGTTATCTTTCAGGTGCTATGGACCCTGGGCGGCAGGTCTTTGAGGAGCCTGGATCGTGCCTTCCTGGGGACTGCCTGGAACCAGTTGTTTGTCTGTTAACTGTTGTTTGTCTTGTCTATCTCTTTCTGATATATGTAGGAACATGAGGTTACTGGATGTTTAGCATTATATGTCATTTCTGTTTAAGCGTTCTTGTTCGATAAAGCTTGAGGATGTCGCCTACATTTCACCTGTGTTTCTGATTCAGGTGTGTGTACACGTCTCCTTGGTTAGATTGTTCTGTTTTGTAGTAATTTAGGTTTAGTCTATTTCTATAGGATGTTCTGTTTCTGTGAAGTTCTGTGTTGATGTTTTCAGATTTTCCTGGAGTGCATTGTGTGGGCTACCAAGGAGCCAGCACGAAGCTATGAACTGTGTGGAGTCACGAATGACTTGAGGGTCATTCTTGGACATTTCTGGAGTGTTCTCCCTGTTTCAGACGGGGTGAGCTTACCATCTTGCTACGGACATTGCTCTCTGGGTGTCAGAGAGGACTGCGACACCGGGGGGTTTGATGTCTGAAGATTGCTCCAGCATGGGAAGAGGATATGAGACAGCGCTGAGGGCTGTTCTCTTTCGATGGGGCTATGTGCTAGTAACCTCTGGCCCCCGATTTGCTTTGTTGCTGTGTGATGATTTTGGTCTGTGACATGTGTTTGTGTTTAATGTGTATGTGTTTAATGTTTTTGTTAAATATCTCATGTTTATAGTTTGAGGCACATTCATCGGGGCGGAGTGTTTTTCTGAGTGTTTTACAGACAACTGTCGTTCCGGGAGTGATGGGTGAGTGCCGAACCAGGAGACGACACAGGACCGGAGGTGGAGATGGAGGTTACCGGCCTGTTTCTCTACAGATGGGCGACCTGTGGTTCGTGGGATGCAGGGCCAACGCCATGTCACCGACTCTACAGATGGGCGACCTGTGGTTCGTGGGATGCAGGGCCAACGCCATGTCACAGACTCACCGTGAGCGACAGATAAGTATGACATAGGGAAGAGACCATTTTGTCCGAAGCGTGCCCAATACTCTGTCCTCAAATGCAGAAGAGGGAAGTTTTAGATATACAATATTTAGCTATACAAATGAAGCTTTGATGGATTTTTTGATTAATTGATAATTGATGTTTTCTTAATTGTAAATGAAGCCAGTTCATTTTAGTGTCATTTTATTTGAGTGATGCATTTTTTTTCCCCCATCTCTGTTTTATCCTGACTTCAGGAAATTTGTTTCTACCCTTAGGGGGAGTTATTTTGTTGAGACGAGAATGTGTTTATTTTATTTTATTTCATAAAATCGCGAGAGAAATTCTAGAGCCAAATCCAATTGCCTTGATCATGACTGGGGACTGGGCGTGTTAAAGTCATTCTTACACTGCCCCTGATGTCACTGTAGGCTACTGCAGAGCCTAGATCCCTGCTACTGTCCGATTCGGTAAATGGACAAAAGCTAGATTCCCCACTGACAAACTACATAGACTGACGAACCGACTGGCTCTAATGACACTTGAACAGACACCCTGTTTAAGTTTTCCTGACTGAATAACACAGTTTTTCCCCAAAGCAGGAGCTTGCACTTAACCATGTTTCTGAGTATCTCCAACAGACTGCTGATAACCGTTCCTGACCAAAGAGGGGAACAGGGAGACCAGACCAGAGGACTCAAAGAGGGGAACAGGGAAACCAGACCAGAGGACTCTCCTTTTGCTCTTCTGTTTTGTCTCTGTTGTCTCTCTCATCTGTGGATCCACAGACGGAGCACTTCATCAGCCTGTACTGGGGGAGTGGGAGCACCGAGGTGGCTCTCCAGCAGCACGACCCGGGCCGGCCCTACGTGGAGCAGTACCGTGTGGACCGGGCTCAGTTCAAGAGCCTGTACGTGCTGCTGGCGCCCTGGCTGTGTGGGGTCCACACGGACACCGTGTCCCACCGCACCTTCACCCTGCTGAACCAGGACAGGGACTCCCTCCTCACCTTCCGAGAGCTCGCTGGCTGACCGCTCTATGTAGACCTGCCCACTGGGGAGACAAGAGACTACCAGGAGCAGATGAGCAGCCTGAGAACAGAGAAGTAGATGTTGCGGGGTGAACCTACCCGTCAAAGATGGAACAATCAGCACCAGGGCATTCTGGCCTGTGTGGAATAGCTGTCAAAAGTAGCTGAGAGGACGGTCCATGCAGCCGAACCAGAGATCTCAAGGGCAAAGCGGTCACTGCCACACTGTCCTCTCCTCTGATGAGCAATCGGAGAGTGACCTTGACAGTCACCGCCACACTGTCCTCTCCTCTGATGAGCAATCGGAGACTGACCTTGACGGTCACCGCCACACTCTCCTCTCCTCTGATGAGCAATCGGAGACTGACCTTGCCGGTCACCTCCTTCTCGTGGTTGTGGTATGACAACGTGGACAATCTCAACAGCAATGACTGCACCTCTAACCGCACACACTGGAACCTACATTAAACATTCAGAGACGCAAACATGGAAGCTATGATCCAGAGGAAATTACGTGCGATTATCCACAACAAGAGTGAATGAACTTTGAAATTATCTTGAAAAAATATCATATTTGTTTACAAGAGTTACAATGGTTGAAACATGAGTTGGTAAATAAGTTTGGGTTTTTCCTCTAAATTGACCAAGAGGTTTTTTGCCCTTCTTACACTGGTAACCATTTCATCTTTTTGCCTTGTTCAAACTTTAAAATCAAGGTTTTTTGGTGAATGGTTGTCCACTTTTAGACTATAAATAGTATATAATCATGTCATCTTTTTTACCTTGTTTCCTGTCATATTTCTGAAACAAGGGGTTTTGGTGCGTGATTTTGCACGTGGAAAGAAAATCTATTTTTTTGTTAAATATTTCACAATAAAATTAAAAAAAAAAAAAAAAAAATTTCAAAGGGTTCAATCACCAGTGCAAACAAGAGTGGCGATAGCGGACACCCTTGCCGGGTACCCCTTGCTCAATTAATCTTTTTAGAAAGAAGACCATTGGTGAGAACTTCTGCTGTCGGTGAGGTGTACAGAGTTCTTATACAATTAATGAATTCTGGGCTGATGTTGAAATGTACCAGGGTAGAGAAGAGAGAACTCCAATCTACCCTGTCAAACGCTTTCTCTGCATCCAAAGAAATAATGTCCGACTCATGTCTTTCCCTTTTGACATAATCAATTATATTTACCAATCTACAGATATTGGGCCTAATTCACCAATATCTTCTTAAGTTCTGTTCTTACATTTCTTCCTAAGAATGTTTCTAAGGAAAGCTCCCGTCTGATTCACAACGTGTTCATAAACCGCTGGAAGAGTTTGCACCTGCCTTCTCTTCTCAAGTTCAAAGCTTGTGGCCGCTCACATGAATTAGCATAGGTAAACTCCCCACCAGCCCCATATAAGGATATGCAACTACAGGGTCGTGCGCAGATGTCACTTCTCTGAATGAATACCAGTCATTCGCGCACACGACTCGTCAGCTTTTCAATAGCATAATGGTTTAGGTGGGGTTGTGTCAGGTTGTTAGCAAGTCAGAGGACTGCATTTCGAATCCAGCGTAGGCAATCAAAATCTGATTTTAATTCAGCCAAGTAGGCCTCCTACTACGAGGAATTTGCCTTGGTGCATAAACATAGCGAGGCAGAACAGTGCAAAATGTCAACGTGATAGAATACAATATACAAGCCTACAAATGTAGGCTATATACACAGCTGTCAACGCTAGCAGTTGACAAAAGAGGTAGGGTAGTGTGGGGTAAAAGGCCTCCTGGCTGTATTTCTCTACAAAACCACCAGATGGCGCCAAATTTAATTTCAACACATTCCCCAGCTACTGCTACTCTTGCGTAATGCACTCTTTTAAGGTCCCATCACTTCAAGGTCAAATAATTCCACTGGGACAATTCTGAGGTAAGTTGATCTTATTTTTGGTCATCCTGAAAAAGTTGTTAACATGATATAATAGACTAATTCACTTATTTTTGTTATGTCATTAGGAAGGGCTTAGAAGAAATAATACACTTGTTCAGATAAGAAATCATAATAGTTTTTTAATAAGAGACGTTTTTTTCTTGGGACAGTTTTTGGGGCAAAAGGCCCCAGAGGCCCGTTTGCTCCTTTTGGACACTTGTGGCTTGTTTATTCAAAATTATTTTTCATAGTTAGTTTGCTAGCTATAATTTATAGTTATTTATAGTTGGTATAAGTCATAACTGAAATAAATAAAGAAATATTGGTAGTAGACTAAGCTAGCATATATGTGAACTAGCATGCTATCAATTTTGTAAGCAAATTCTGAGGAAATATTTTTATTTATTTACTTTTTTCTTTAAAGTAGGCTATACATCCCACAGTAAGGTGGTTGGGTTTAGGATTCTATCTGTGGTGGTAGCTGCCTGGGAGGGGGAAAGGGGGGGGGTACTGGTAAGGGTTAGGTTAAGGGGTAAGGGTGGAATTAGGGTTAATGAATAGGTTACATTAGGCTAACATTTGACTTTTTTTTGCAGATGAGAAACTACAAGGCAGTCAAACCGCGGTAGCAATGGGGAGCAGGCACTTCAAGGAGCTCTCAAAGCTATCGAAAACGGAGAGAGCTTAAAGGGAGCCTCCCGCATGTTCAAGGTGCCAGCCAAGACCTTGAGGCAGCACAGAGATGCGAAGGTGAGGAAACCAGGCCATCTCTGCGTGGGGAGAAAGACAGTCTTCTCCCCATCTTTTGAAAAAGAACTTGCACACCACATCCAAATGATGGAGAAGGCACTGTTTGGGTTGACACCCAAAGATGTCAGGAGACTGGCTCTTGATTTGGCCGAGCGGTGTGGAGTGGATCATCCCTTTAACCGTCATTCCAAACAGGCTGGGATGGACTGGTTCTATGCCTTTATGGAGCGACACCCTTCATTGTCTGTGCGTGTCCCACAAGCCACTAGTCTGGCAAGGGCTTTTGGCTTTAATAAGCCAAAGGTTGCACAGTTTTTTGACATCTATGAGGAGGAGCTGAAACGTTTCACCCATTTTGGCCCGACAAATGTCTGGAATGTGGATGAGACAGGCATCCAAAACGTCCAGAAGCCTCAGTCAGTGGTGGCCACAAAAGGGGCGAGACAGGTTGGCCGAATGACAAGTGGGGAGCGCGGCTTCAATGTCACAGTGGTGTGTGCCATGAGTGCTGCGGGACAATATGTGCCACCCATGTTCATCTTCCCTCGCAAGAGGATGAACCCGCTTCTGCTCAACGGAGCCCCTGCTGGGTCCATCGGTGGTGTCTCCGATTCTGGTTAGATAGACAGTAGCCTTTTTGTGGACTGGCTCAAACATTTTTGTGCCCACGTGGGTTGCACCCCAGACACCCCTCACATCCTGATCCTGGATGGCCACCATTCCCACAAGACCTTGGAGGCTGTCCTCCTAGCAAGGGAATGCAGAGTCATCCTCATCACTCTCCCTCCTCACAGATCGAGGACAGAAGCAGAAGAAACAATTTACGGCTGATTTACCTAAAAGAAGGAGAAGAGAAGGATAATGCGCTGGCCTACCTGACTGCTAATCTCCCCAAATGGTTCCTGTCCCTATCCGGTAATCCGCCGGAGCTCATGCGGGCTCATCGCATTGGCCCTCCGCGATCTTCTTCATCAGCACCCAGGACCATGATTGTAAAGTGTCTTCGCTTTACAGACAGAGATCGCATCCTCAAGGTGTCACGAGAAGTACCCGTGGAGGTCGCCGGTCACACCATTCGAGTTTCTGCAGACTATAGCGACTTCACCTCGAAGCGCAGGCGACCCTGTTACCCGGTCATGAACTGGGCTCGAGGTTTGGGCTGCGAGGCTTACCTGCTGTACCCGGCTGTGATCAAGCTAATCCACAGAAAGGAGCAGCATCTCTTCCACAAACTATCCGCAGCAGAGGAATTCTTAGCCTTACTCGAGGACAGCTAGTCTACCAGTAACATCCGTGGGTAAGGCTCACATGAAAACGCCTCAGTCAACTGCAGGTTAATCGCCTAGTATAGGCTAGCTCTCTGACATTATATTGCTGGCCTACTTGAGCGCCGTTTACATTCTGGAGGGTCTCTATGGTGTATGGTCTCTATTCTTTTACTTATCCTCCAGTAGCTAAAGTGTAACACTTGCTCAAGATGTTTTTGCAAACATCACTCGGGCTTATGAATGACTAACAATCACTGGCGATTTGTTTACGTTTTTAAATGTATTATTTTCTTTTCAAAAAAAAGTGGGCTCACGAGGAATGCACAAACAGGGAGATCGGGGAGGGTTTCATTTGTGAATGGTGTACTTTTTTTAGGCATGCAATCTTTTTGGCCTACTATCTGGTACCTATGCTGATATTCAGTTGGCCAATCGAAGTGTTTGGAGTCTGACTACATTAGTTTGCCTGATCTAATTTGATCTTAGTTTAATATCAAATGGGGTTATCAAGTTTTATTGTTTATCATTGTTTATTCTACTTTGTATTTTTTATATATATTTTTTTTCTTTGGATACGAATAACCTACATTCGTATCACCCCAATATTTCTAGCTTTTTATTAGGGCCCGAGCACTGGCGGTGCGAGGCCCTATTGAATTTCGAAGGATTATTATTATTCTACCTTCTTGTTAGGGCCCGAGCACTGGCGGTGCGAGGCCCTATTGAATTTCGAAGGATTATTATTCTCCTTATTCTTCTCCCCAAACAAATGCCTTTTTGGCGGCCTAAACATCGATGAAAACGGATGAAACTTTGCAGATACGTCAGTCCTGGGGAAAAATTTGATAATTCATGGGTCACGGAAATGGGCGTGGCAAAACGGCTCAAGAGCGCCCCCTGGAAAATCTAAAATGGCGAGCCCCACCTTTCAGTTTGATGTAGGCGAACGAAATTCGGAGGGCATATGTAGTTCATCGAGACACACTAAAATGTCTCTTGGAGCTCTACCCAACATGCAACAGGAAGGCCGCCATTTTGCTTTTAATGTGCCATTTTGTCCTTGTTTTGACCATTTCCATGCCTCGTACTTCGACGAACTCCTCCTACAGATTTCATCCGATCAACTTCATATAGGGTCAGCTTCATCTTAAGACCTTTGTGATCAAAAGTTATCAAAAAAATTGAGTTTTCACCAAACACCCTTGCCGTGGCGCCCCGCCAAAGTTTGACATTTCGCCATAAAACACGAAGTCCTCATAACTCCTCCATACATTATCCAATTTGTCCGATATATCTCACGCTTCATGACGGTTCTGTCCTGAACACATCTATGTGTCAGTATTGCGTCATACTTATAGCGCCACCTATTGGTGAAACAGGAAGTCCTCATAACTCCTCCATACATTATCCAATTTGTCCGATATATCTCACGCTTCATGACGGTTCTGTCCTGAACACATCTATGTGTCAGTATTGCGTCATACTTATAGCGCCACCTATTGGTGAAACAGGAAGTCCTCATAACTTCTCCATACATTATCCAATTTGTCCGATATATCTCACGCTTCATGACGGTTCTGTCCTGAACACATCTATGTGTCAGTATTGCGTCATACTTATAGCGCCACCTATTGGTAAAACAGGAAGTCCTCATAACTCCTCCATACATTATCCGATTTGTCCGATATATCTCACGCTTCATGAGGGTTCTGTCCTGAACACATCTATGTGTCAGTATTGCGTCATACTTATAGCGCCACCTATTGGTGAAACAGGAAGTCCTCATAACTCCTCCATACATTATCCAATTTGTCCGATATATCTCACGCTTCATGAGGGTTCTGTCCTGAACACATCTATGTTTCAGTATTGCGTCATACTTATAGCGCCACCTATTGGTGAAACAGGAAGTCCTCATAACTCCTCCATACATTATCCAATTTGTCCGATATAGCTCACGCTTCATGACGGTTCTGTCCTGAACACATCTATGTGTCAGTATTGCGCCACCTATTGGTGAAACAGGAAGTCCTCATAACTCCTCCATACATTATCCGATTTGTCCGATTTATCTCACGCTTCATGACGGTTCTGTCCTGAACACATCTATGTGTCAGTATTGCGTCATACTTATAGCGCCACCTATTGGTGAAGCAGGAAGTCCTCATAACTCCTGCATACATCATCCGATTTGCACCAAATTGCTGACGCTTCATGAAGGTCACCTTCTGAACACATCTATGCGTCGGTATTGAGTTACACTTACAGCGCCACCTACTGGTGAAACAGGAAGTACTCATAACTCCTACATACATTATCCGATTTACTCCAAATTGCTCATGCTTGATGAAGGTCGCATCTTGAACACATCTGTAGGTCAGTATTGCGTCATACCTACAGCGCCACCTACTGCTTACAGGAAGTACTCATAACTCCTACATACTTTGTCCGATTTACACAACATTTCTCACGCTTCATCAAGGTACTGTCCTGAACACATCTATGCGTCGGTATTGAGTCACGCTTAGAGCGCCACCTACTGGTGACAGGAAGTTTCTGTCAGTACTGGACACCGAAATAGCACACCCTTTAACGGCGCCACACCCCGACCCGCGTGGGGTGCGAGGGCCCGCTCACTGCTGCTCGCAGCACTAGTTCTTCTTGTTCTTCTCCCCAAACAAATGCCTTTTTGGCGGCCTAAACATCGATGAAAACGGATGAAACTTTGCAGATACGTCAGTCCCGGGGAAAAATTTGATAATTCATGGGTCACGGAAATGGGCGTGGCAAAACGGCTCAAGAGCGCCCCCTGGAAAATTTAAAATGGCAAGCCCCACCTTCCAGTTTGATGTAGGCGAACGAAATTCGGTGGGCATATGTATTTCATTGAGCCACACTAAAATGTCTCTTGGAGCTATACCCAACATGCAACAGGAAGTCCGCCATTTTGCTTTTTATGTGCCATTTTGTCCTTGTTTTGACCATTTCCATGCCTCGTACTTCAACGAACTCCTCCTACAGATTTTATCCGATCAACTTCATATCCGGTCAGCTTCATCTTAAGACCTTTGTGATCAAAAGTTATCAAACAAATTGAGTTTTCACCATACACCCTTGCCGTGGCGCCCCGCCAAAGTTTGACATTTCGCCATAAAACACGAAGTCCTCATAACTCCTACATACATTATCCAATTTGTCCGATATATCTCACGCTTCATGACGGTTCTGTCCTGAACACATCTATGTGTCAGTATTGCGTCATACTTATAGCGCCACCTATTGGTGAAACAGGAAGTCCCCATAACTCCTCCATACATTATCGGACTTGTCCGATATATCTCACGCTTCATGACGGTTCTGTCCTGAACACATCTATGTGTCAGTATTGCGTCATTCTTATAGCGCCACCTATTGGTGAAACAGGAAGTCTTCATATCTCCTACATACATTATCCGATTTGTCCGATATTTCTCACGCTTCATGACGGTTCTGTCCTGAACACATCTATGTGTCAGTATTGCGTCATACTTATAGCGCCACCTATTGGTGAAACAGGAAGTCCTCATATCTCCTACATACATTATCCGATTTGTCCGATATTTCTCACGCTTCATGACGGTTCTGTCCTGAACACATCTATGTGTCAGTATTGCGTCATACTTATAGCGCCACCTATTGGTGAAACAGGAAGTCCTCATAACTCCTACATACATTATCCAATTTGTCCGATATATCTCACGCTTCATGACGGTTCTGTCCTGAACACATCTATGTGTCAGTATTGCGTCATACTTATAGCGCCACCTATTGGTGAAACAGGAAGTCCTCATATCTCCTCCATACATAATCCAATTCGTCCCATATATCTCACGCTTCATGACGGTTCTGTCCTGAACACATCTATGTGTCAGTATTGCATCATACTTATGGCGCCACCTATTGGTGAAACAGGAAGTCCTCATAACTCCTGCATACATCATACGATTTGCACCAAATTGCTGACGCTTCATGAAGGTCACCTTCTGAACACATCTATGCGTCGGTATTGAGTTACACTTACAGCGCCACCTACTGGTGAAACAGGAAGTACTCATAACTCCTACATACATTATCCGATTTACTCCAAATTGCTCATGCTTGATGAAGGTCGCATCTTGAACACATCTGTAGGTCAGTATTGCGTCATACCTACAGCGCCACCTACTGCTTACAGGAAGTCCTCATAACTCCTACATACTTTGTCCGATTTACACAACATTTCTCACGCTTCATCAAGTTACTGTCCTGAACACATCTATGCGTCGGTATTGAGTCACGCTTAGAGCGCCACCTACTGGTGACAGGAAGTTTCTGTCAGTACTGGACACCGAAATAGCACACCCTTTAACGGCGCCACACCCCGACCCGCGTGGGGTGCGAGGGCCCGCTCACTGCTGCTCGCAGCACTAGTTCATTTTTTATTTTATTCCTTTTTGGAAATGAATAACTAAGAGAATATTCTTATTGGAGAGGCAGGGAGTTAGGGGTTATCTGACTGTCTTCTCATGATCACTGCCATACTTTTTTTGGGGGGGTGGGCTCTGGATGGACTCTTTTTTTTTCCATCTGCTTTTTCTGTGTGTTGGGTTGGGGGGGGGGGGGTGAGAGGGGCACTCACGTTTTGGGAATGGGGAGGGGTTTCTGGGGGTTACACAGAGGATAGAGTTGAGGGGAAGGTGGTACAGGACCTTGTGGTTGTGAATGTACAGAAATATAAATAATTAAATAACTATATCTGCACTTTTTGGTTTCTAGCAATATCAATGTTTTTTTTACTCAGATAGCTATGAGTACCATCTCTACTGTCTTGGAATGGGCGGGGCTTAAATATACCTCATAAACGCACAAGTACTCTGGATTTCTTGTGGAGAAAGAAAATAGATGTAGCTCTCATACAAGAATCTCAATTACTGGATAAAGATGTTCACAGACTGCAGAACAAATCCTATCGAGTCATAGCCTCCTCCTCAAATACAAAAAAGAACAGAGGAGTGATGATTGTTGCCAAATGAAATTTTCAATTCACAGATTTGGGATCTGGGAAGGACTCTGAGGGTAGAGTTACTTACATCAAAACTATGGTAAATGATAAGAAATTAGCACTCATATCAGTGTATGCACCAAATCATTTTGATAAAGACTTTTTTGTTTATCTAACTAATCTAGTGCTGGATTTGTCTGACTACAGTCTAATAATAGGAGGCGACTTCAATGCTGTCTGGACACATGCTTTGGATAGAACTGGGGCTACGGAGGGGAGAGATCAGCGACTGGCATCTAAAGCACTAAGGCACTGGGCTAATGATTGTGCAGTTGTTGATGTTTGGCGGACAGCGAACCCATCATTAAGGGAATTCACCTGTTACTCAGCACGGCATAGATCGTTCTCTCGTATAGATTATATTTTTATATGCAAACATTTATATGATAAGACTTCTGGCCTTGATTTACTTCCAATGGGTCTCTCTGACCATAGGGCAGTCATGGGCACAATTACAATCTCCAAGGGCCTCAAACGAGCAGCGCGCTGGCGCTTTAATATTACCTTGTTGCAGAATGAGTCATTTTTACGGGAGATGAACAATTGGATGAATTTATAGCTATCACTAAACAAGTGGCGTGTGACCCTTGCGCTCTGTGGGATGCAGTGAAGGGATTTATCAGGGGTAAAACAATCGCAAACCAATTTGCATAAATCCAAATTAAAACATATACATGAATTGGAAAAGAAAATCGCTAAAACTGAAAGACGGATGACTCTCAATTCCACTCCTGACATAGCGTTGGAAAGAGAATTATTGAACAAAGAACTCATCCAATCTCTTAGATATAGAGCAGACTTTCTTATCCACAGGAGCAGACAAAAATACTACCTTCATAGCGCACAACCTAGCCACCTGCTAGCTTCTAAACTTAAAACTAATGAACAATTGGCAAATATAACCTAAGTGAAATCTCCCACAGGTGTTTTGTGCACTAGTTCAGTTGACATCAACAATAGTTTTCATGCATTTTACTCTTCTCTCTACCCCTCTGAGATCAATTTCAATGAGCAACACTGTAATGCTTTTGTAAACCCTCTAGATTTACCGCAGCTTCATTTGGAAGCTCGCCTTCAATTAGACACCCCAATATCTCTTGATGAACTTCATAAAGCTGTTTGTAAAATGAACAAAGGGAAGTCATCTGGTCTAGATGGCCTACCACCTGAATTCTAATTCTACTTTTTATTGTGGTCCCAGCTGGGCCCTCTCTGTCTCGATACGATTCATTCTGCAATCAAAAATGGCTCATTCTCCAGTAATAATAATATAGCCCTTACTTCCTTGCTTTTAAAAAAGGGTAAGGACCCCACTCTTTGCTCAAACTACCGTCCCATTTCAATTCTGAATACTGACATGAAGCTCTCCGCCAAAGTACTTGCCTCTCGACTCGAGCCTTTTATGACATCTCTGGTGTACGAGGATCAAACAGGTTTTTATCCCAAATCGTCTAGCCTCAGACAACATCCGTCGCCTTCTTCATGTTTTGGAAATTTCAGATTCTACTGAAACTACCAAAGCTATTCTCTCGTTGGATGCAGAGAAGGCGTTTGATCGTCTTGAGTGGCATTTTATTTGGGCTGTAATGCAGCGCATGGGTTTTGGAAATAATTTCATAAGAATGGTTCAACTACTGTATACTAACCCAACAGCTATGGTGTTGACAGGTAATATCTGTTCTAAATTTTTCCCAGTTTCCCGTACTTCACGTCAGGGCTGCCCTCTCTCCCCTCTATTATTTGTTCTATCTTTGGAACCGGTTGCACAGGCTATCCGGCAATCGGTTAATCATGATCCCATTACTGTTTACAACACAAAACACTATCTGTCGCTATATGCAGATGATATACTGCTTTTTATTGAAAAGGTCTCCCAGTCTCTTCCTCACCTTCTAAAAATATTTAAGGATTTTAGCCAATTATCCGGATATAAGATTAACTGGGCAAAATCTGCACTAATGCCTCTGAATTATTCTACAGAACAGTTAACTACTCCAATAGATATACCGGTGGTCCAGAATCTTAAATACCTGGGGGTCTCTATCCACCCTTCAGTTACAAACAATGTGTCAGTTAACTATAAGAGAGTGCTTGCAGAAGTAAAGAATGATCTGCAAAAGTGGATCACCTCTCCATTTTCATTTCACTCTCGAATCTCGGTTATTAAAATTAATGTTCTCCCTCGAATCAATTTCCTCAGTTCTATGCTCCCTTTGGAACCACCTAAAGGCTACTGAAAGGAACTACATTCAGCAATCTTTATATTTATCTGGGGGAAAAAGAAACATAGACTTAAGCGCTCAATCCTCCAAAGAACAAAATCTGAAGGTGGCATGGGACTGCCGAACCTCCAATGGTATCACTGGTCATGCGTGTTACATCCTCTTTCTAAATGGTTGGACTCTACTATTTCTATCTGTTGGCGCTCTATAGAGCAAAACATTGTTCACCCTCATAGATTACAAGATCTAATCTATTCCAATATCTCTCTTAAGCAATCCAAAGCTACATTTGGCTGCATTATCACTGAATTGATCTCTGTCTGGCAACAGGTAAACAAAGTCTGTAAAATCACACCCAAATGGTTCCTCCATTCGCCTATATTTCACAATCATGGACTTCAGTTTGGATGGCGCCCAGTATCATTCTCCTCGTGGAACAATAAGGGGGTACACACTCTTGCAGATATTTTTGGGGTTGATGGTCTCCCCTCATTTCAAGACATTCAAAAGCACTTCAATCTACCCGGAACTTCTTTCTTTTTCTATCTACAGCTACGCACAGCAATGCATACTTATGGCGTTCCCTGGGATGGTTCCCTGGGTACTCATCCACTTCATAGGGTACTGACCAAACCTAGTGGCCTAGTTTCTGTCATGTATATAATCTTAGCGAAGGCTTCTTCTAAACCTCTCTCCCTTGATAGAGTATGGAAGGGGAAACTGTCATCCAATGGTAACAATCTAAATTGGCAACTGATTTGGCTTAATACATCGCTTTCCTCTAGGAATCCTAATCATCAAGTAATTCACTTCAACTTTATTCATCGAACATACTACACCCCTCGCATGCTACACAAAATGAAAGTCTTACCGTCACCTAATTGCAGTTTATGTAACCAGTACTCTTTAGGCACCTTTTTGGTATGGGAATGCCCAGAGGTGGCAGTTTTTTGGAAGAGGATTTGTGGATTGTCTACTATACTATCTAAACCAATTCCATACTCTCCAATAGTTATTTTACTTAATGACAGCTCCAACCTCGAGCTTTCTTTCAGAGAGAGACGCTTTTGGTTGGCTGGTCTAACAGCTGCGAAAAAACTTATAGCATGCAGATGGAAGCCTCCTCATACTTTATCTACTCAGAAGTGGTTATTAGATTTTATTGATATAGCTAATATGGAACGCTGGGTAGCTGTTATGCACCAAGTCTGACAATGTTACATGCTGGAACCATCTCATTGACATTCTTAAGTCTTTATTATAATACATACTCGCACACCCAAGGTCCTGGGGGAAGGGTGGTGGGATAGGGTGGGATGGGGTGGGGGGAGGGTATAGTGTACCGGGGGGGGGGGGGGGGGGGCGGGGCAGGGTGGGGGGGTTGAGGAAGAAAGATTAAAGGATGGTGGTATTTCTAGGAGACCTATGGGTCTCCACATTTGTGTTTAGTTTGTGCTGTGCTCGTTTGGGCCACACTGCCTTTTTTCCTGTCTTTGTGTGGATCCATGGGAGAGGGACAATTTTGTTGCTTTCGGACTGACTGCCTGTGCTTTGTTGTGATTCGTATCATTTGTGGTTGTTATTGTCTGCGTCTTCTATTTCTTGCGTTCTGTGTGACATCTGTGGCCTATTTCCCTTGGAGATTTGAATGTATGCCCCTCCCTTCCTGTAAAATGGGTAAACATTTAATTAAAAAAAAATTCACAAAAAAAAGTGGGCTCACGAGGAATGCACAAACAGGGAGATCAGGGAGGGTTTCATTTGTGAATGGTGTGAGTGTTAGGCCAATGCCTACCATAGGCCACAAGTTTCAAGTGTGAAAGTTCACACACACTAAATAAATAAATAAATAAATAACCATCATACAAGACAATACAATGCCATACAATAAGAATAGGCTATATTAATTTAGGTTTTATTTGTGAACTATGTGACAGTTACTTTGTTACTTTGCATTCATTATTTAAATGGATTAAATAATATTCATAATAAATGTTAAATACCTTAAAGACTTTTTGCCTCCTGATTTTAGATACAAAATATTACATAATTATTGAACCCTTTCCAGCCAAATGACGCCTTATGTTATACTTTTCAAGACACATTTTTACACTGTTGGTGTTTCACTGTCCTGTTGTAAGTACTGTAGTCACATGACAAAATTACTAATATCAAAAGCTATTGGTTCAAGTTTTAACCAATGGTAGGGGGTTTGCACACTGTACCTTTTAATTTGGGGCAATAGGCCCCACGGGGGCCTTTTGCCCCGAGGGGGGAGGCCTTTTCCCCAAGAGTGGGGTAATAGGCCCCCTTGACAATTTTTTTGTTTTTGTACTATAACATAAAATGTATCTTCTGTCCCAACATATTACTCTTATAAGTACTTTGGCTTAATCATGACCAAAGTGTTAATATTGAATTCATATCCAAATGTATTTTAATTGATCATAAAATCGACATCTTCCTTAAGGGGGGCCTTTTACCCCACATTACCCTACCCTACTTATCTGATCTTATCTACATACTGTATAGAAATGGTCCTTATTGTGTCATTTGTAAATTGAGTATTGGAGTTCATCTGTAATGACCATAACCTTGTAGCCGGCAGCAACATTTCACTGTGACTGGACATTAGGCTGCATGTGACAAATAAAGGAATCGTGAATATTTAATCTTGAGGAGAGATGCAGGCTACTGGAGGGGGGCCGGCGTGCCCACCGTTGTCTGAGTTCGACCAGCGCGTTGGTGCCATAATAGGGACAACAGCACTGTTGGGTGTGCGCGCCGCTGGCGATATGGATACAGACACCAGGGACACGGACTACCACCCCCTCTCCGCAGCAGACTCTCCGTCTAGCGCACAAACACACATCCAACTGTAGTATTGAGGTGACCGCAATCACCAAATGATGAAATGGTCATGGATTTGTTGGTAGGCTATTATATGTAGGCCTATACAGCGAAATCTCACGGTGCTTTTGCAGAACGGTCAAAGAATTAAAACAAAACCCAACACTCATTAATTTACACCAAAATCACAAATTATTAACACACAATCTAAATATTTTATCTACATCTTCAAGATCAACACGAATAACAAGCAATTTGGAGCGAAATTATTTAAACTATGACATCAGATATTCTGACGCACATGTTTACAATGGAAATTATGGTTATGATTAGGACACGTTATTGGGAATTAGGCAAATATAATTGCATTTCAATCATATATCATCCAACTGTAGAATTGAGGTAACCGCAATCACCAATTTTGCATAGTCTACATTTCCGCACTCAAATTGCCTACTTGCGACTGCTATTCAGTGTTCGTATATTCTGTTCTTAGCTGAGAACAAATCCCAGATGAGAAACCATTGGTGTAACCATTGGCGTAAGTACCTACAGTTTAAGAAGAAATGCTTCTTAAGAACTTCTTTACTTCGTTGGTGAATGAGGCCCAATATTCCTGGAGGAACAGTGATGACATCCCATAGTTAACATGGGTTCGGAACTGTAACTGAAATTATCCGTTACCCTTCCTTTCAGCAATATGTCTGAGTCCTGGATATGACCTAGCAACCAAACAACTAGCTTGATAACCTAGACTAATGACATAGCTACTGTAAGGCACCCCTGATCTTGCTACCCACGATCTAAGTGTGATCCATGCATATTTAGCCTACTGTGTAACATATCAATTGCCCAGTTGTCAAAACTAATGGGCAACAAACTGTTTATGATTGCCAGCCTCATTGTCCTCAAACAAGTCGATTTTCCCCCCACGTCTGATATGTCACTGTAGTCTCCTCTTAGGTTAGACCAGGCTAGCTAGCGTCAGCTAGCCAAATACATTGTGAGTTGAGATGTGCCGTGATTAGCTAATGAAAGAATACAGGATTTAAATCCTGGAGTTGCCTCTTCACATCGCCTGCGTGCGTTGTTTGATGCAAATGCACAGATTACGGCACCGGAGATGTGTGCATTCGGCTGTAACATTAGTGGATGACACACACAGGCTACACTGTAGCCAACAGACCCTACCGGGAAAGTTCGACAACGTGTCGACACATTTTCAAACAGGCTTTATTTTGGTAAACATACCACATATTGGGAGTCTTTGTGGTTACTTTATCCGGTAAGGGAAAAAATCAGGATGTGATAAACTGACTGTCAGTGCGAAAATTACTTTGGAATGTTGAAACAGTGAAACAAGACGGTGCACCTACAACGGCTCAAAGCTTGATGGTTCATGACGCGAGTAGGTAGTGTAATTATAGGCGCAGTAATATTTCAAATAGAACTGTAAAGAGGCTTTGCCGTGGTATATCGTGTCACATACAACAGCTTTTAACCAAGCACCCGTTGTATAATGTGTGTCTTGCTAATCTCTGTGCCCAGTGGGCCATGACAATATATTGCACATTAACACCACACATGACAGTGTTATAACCAAGACTCTAAACACTGGCAACCCTGCTTTACAGGTGTCTCTTATGAAACAAGGTGACGTACTGTTGTGCTCACATCCATGGCCTTGGACTGGGGTGTCAATAGATGTAGATAGACCATGATGGTGAACGTAAAATAGCCATTCCCAGTGGACATGCTGCTGTACCTCAGCTCATTAATGACTGTTGATGTACTAGCTTCTGTAAGGGTTTAAATATAGAGCTTCCACTGTGTTTTGAACAACGGCGGTGACAGATCTCAGTAATGGCACTGGCCAACTTGTTACTGTAGAAACAAAAGTTGAAGAGTCTTACAATGCCAGCCCATTGTCAGGAGGTAATGTACTATTCTAATGCTTGTGCATGTCAGTATTTGGGCAAATGTATTGATACAGTACCTAAGTGAACACATTCATTTTAATCCAGCAGACATTTTCATCAAAATACAGTTGACAAAATACTAAATTTGTTGTACTGTAATATGCACAATGGCACATCTGAAGGGGTTATCCCAATAAAGAATTTCAACACAACACACATGATAAAAGACAGTGTGCAGTGCAAGGAGGAGGCTGGTGGTGTGAAAGCGCTTGGCTTGTAACCAAAGGCTGCTGTGTTTGATCCCAGAAAAGTGCAACATGTTTTGTTGTGCAAGTGCTTTTTATTGAGTAAACCCAGTTCTGTATAAAGTACCCAGAAGCCATACTCGAGTAAAAGTAAACTTACCCTGCTGGAAAATGATTCAAGTAAAAGTTTTAGTCACCTATTAGAATAGTACTTGAGTAAAAGTCTTAAAATATCTGACATTTACTGTACTTAAGAATCAAAAGTAATTTTCTGATATTAAATATACTTAAGGATTGAAAGTAAAAGTACCTTTTAGTAATTTTTGTATGTAATTATTTGTAACGTAGTTGTGGCTAGACATGCCTGGGCTTGAGTGGGAATGAAACTTTGAGATAATTTGTTTGCACTTGATGTGATTAACCACTCTAACTGGCAACCTGGCCTACGGCCACCCTGATTCGCCAAATCTGCTACCGCATTTTTTATGCAGCAATGAGTAACGAAAATGCTTAGGGGAAATGTAGTGGAGTAAAAGTATACATTTTATTTACAGTAGGAAACACTGCTGCTCGAGTCCTCACTAAGACTAAGAAAGTGGATCACATCACTCCAGTTCTGACGTCTTTACACTGGCTTCCTGTCTGTCAAAGAATTGACATTAACATACAGCTGTTGGTTTATAAAGCACTGAATGGTTTAGGACCAAATATATATGTATGATCTGCTGCTACATTATGAACCATCGAGACCTCTCAAATCGTCTGGCACAGGCCTGCTTTCTGTCCCCAGTTAAAACAAAACATGGAGAAGCAGCATTCAGTGTTTATGCTCCACATATCTGGAACAAACTCTCAGCAAACTGCAGGTCTGCTGCAACTCTCAGTTCTTTTAAATCAAGACTGAAGACTTTTCTTTTTGCAGCTGCTTTTCATTAAATCAAATAATTATTAATTTGTCCACTGCACTGTAACTTTTATTATTGTATTGCAAGAATGCTTCATTTTGTTTTAAATATAATTTTATAATGTGCTTTTTGCATTTTGTTTCATATGTCCTTTTATAGTGTGTTTCTTGCACTATGCTTTCATGTAAAGCACTTTGAACTGGCTGGCTGCTGAAATGTGCTGTACAAATGAACCTACCTTGCCTTGCTACCAGCTGCACAATGTTGGGCTACCGAGGCATGTACTGTACCAAGACCAACAGTTTGACACAAACGTTATGTAGAAAACTAGTGGTCATACTGGATCCTCAGCATCATGTCTGTCTCTGCCCTCGTTGGCCTTGTTCTCCGCACAATGAAATTACACCAGGGTAAGCCTCATCTCATAGAGACAGATTCAAGACCCATTTATTTGAGATTGCTTTTAGTGTAATTTAATAAGGGCTTTTTTACTCGTTTATTTCCATGGTGAAATGTGTGCTGAGTAAAACCAGGCCAGCCATTCCTTCATTAGCAGTAATAATAACGGTAATAACAATAACCACATTAAATACAGTCATTAGGAAGATAGCATGTCAATGTCAATGATATACAGAAAAGACATATTACATCTGGACATGTATGGATGGGGAAGAAGCTCTATTGTTTTTGCTGTACATGACCTACAGTCCAAGTGTGTTTTACAAAGATCAGTTATACATGAAGTGTTCTTAGTGCTGTTGTTCACAGGAACTCAAACAATGACAAAAAATACACAATTAAATCCGACCGCTTTTCCCAAGGGAAGTATTAGTAAGTTGCATTCTTCAAGGATCAGGCAATATATTCTTAATTGAAATGGCCGCAAGGAGGACACATATCTCAACCGTAATGAATTTACCTCTGCAGTCTGCATGACATTTGACTTTGTTTCTAGAACTATTCACCCAACATTCATTTTCTCTCCCTGGAGTGCAACTCTGTATCTCTTGTTTCTCTCCATTCCAAACTTTCTGTAATTTTCAACTGCTGAAACGCCAAATCTCCCCCTGGGAGTATCAATTAAGTCTTATCTTATCTTAGATGAGGGATATAGGATGAGGGTTGGGGATGAGCATTAGGGATGAGGGATAGATGATGAGGGATGAGGGATAGACGATGAGGGTTGGGGATGAGGGGTAGAGGATGAGGGATAGAGGATGAGGGATAGATGAGGGATGAGGGATAGACGATGAGGGTTGGGGATGAGGGGTAGAGGATGAGGGATAGAGGATGAGGGATACAGATGAGGGGTAAAGGATGAGGGATAGGGATGAGGGGTAGAGGATGAGGGATAGGGAGCCCTTCATCAAGGTAGAAAGGAAAGTAAGAGAGAGACTGAACAACAAAACAAGGCTGACAGATTGTCAGGAAAAGGAAGATGAGAATAAAGGCATAAAGAAAGGGGGGTGGAAGAGGAGAGAGGAAGAAAGATGGTGAAGCTGAAACCACCGCTCCCTCTGTTGTCAGATATGTTTTCCACCACTGGAGGCCAACTGGATTAATCAAGATAGCGTCTCTTCAGCTTAGAGAGAAGAACTTGGGTTGCAGTGTTCTCCGGAGCAAGCACAGCCCTCTCCTAACACCCTGCAAAAAATACATATTTGAATATTCTCCTGCTGCTCCCGAACCGGCTTAAATTGGATCATTTCATCGCTCCGCTCGCCCCTGCCAAAATGCCAAAAGAGTGTGGGTGTTGGCGAGCCTCTCGTGCCCAGGCATGCCCCCCCCCCCTCCCCCGCAGGCCATCCCCCCCCCCCCTGCACTATCTGCTGACACAGAGTCTGCCCCAGGCCAGCTGCTTTCTCCTCAGCCTCCCTCCTGCTGTGAGAGTTGGCACACACTGCCCACGTAAATGCCCCAGACAGACAGACTGACGGACAGACTGACAGACTAAAGCAGCCACTGGACAGAGGAGCATCAGGTGACAGTTGTGCTCTCACTGTGGTGGTGGTGCAGCTTAATCAGTGTCCATGTTCGGGATGTGTTACACTACACCTGGCTTTAATGTTCTTTCACAACGCCGTCTACTGTCACTTCAGAGGTGACAGCACCTCCACAGGACGAAAAGTTGTGGTGACTTGAGCAAAGGCGGTTGTGGAAAGCAGCACAATAAGTTTAAACACTCTTGTGTTCATGTTTAGCATTGTAAGCATGCGCTGTGCTACTGTAGAGTCCTGTCCCGATGCTTGAGCAGTGCTACGTCTCAAACCGTCAGAAACCAGCTGGCCGTCATATACTGATCCAAGACTCAAGATGGTGATGGGGATCTGGTGAGGGAAGAAACTGAGAGAGCAGAGAAACATCTCTCTAGCTGAGGAGCAGATTAATCTGACCTTGCTTCAACAGAGGGAAACAAAACTTCACATTCGCCTCTTAGGAGAGAGGCTGAAAGATGGTGCCATTGCAGTTTCAGATGTGTTACATTCTTGTACTTGCACCTACCTATTTGTCTTTAATTAAGAATGGATATTGTTTTGGCATGGTCTGTGTGTGCTACTTTAATATGCAGCATAGGATGGAACCCGCACACCGATTATAGATGATTCTTTATTTGAGTGACAACGTTTCGATCCGTTATGCAATATGCAATCATTGAATAAAAGAATGATTCTTCTTTGTCGTATGGGTAGGTTGGTTCCATCCTCTTCCTCCAGGCTGGGGGCCGAGGGGTTATCCTTTTACCACCCCGAAACTGCCGAGGAGCTATACTTTTACCACCCTGAGCCTGGGTGTGGGGGTCACCTGGGCTATATATCCAGTCACACCTCCAGGAGTCATGTCACCGTTTCGTCATCCACGACCGCCAGGCCACACATTCCGTTGGATGTCCGATATATCGGACAGTCCTGGATGACCTGGTCTGCGGTTTGTTCCTCGGCGCCACACTCGCACGCCGCACAGGATGCCAAGCTCCATCTGTGCATTGATGAGCGGAAGCATCCGACGCCGGTCCGGAGATGATTAAGCCTCACCCACGCTGGTCTGGGTAACTCCATCCCGGGAGGGGAAGGACCGGCAGCCGGGATAAAATCACAGAGTCTGGAGGTGTTCGCTTCCCACTCCACACGCCAGGTGTAGTCCGCCCATCCTGCCTCACTGACGTTAAGATCTCTGCATTGCTGCAGGAGATCCGGTGCGGCAGGCACAAAAGGGTGTCTCGAATTGAGACGCCAGGGAGGCTCTGCAGTTGCAGCGAGCCTGTCGTGGAGCAGGTGGTTAAGCTCCTCAGCCCGGCAGGCGAGACGTGCTGTGGTTCCTGTGCGGTCGAGGCCAGCGGGCTGGATGCCTGTGAGGATGGGGAGGTTGTCCACAGGAGTGGGACGCAGGCATCCTGTCAAGATGCACAAGGCTGATAGGCGGATTGATGAGGCGGGTGTGAGCGCTGCGACACCACACCGGTGCGCAATATTCACTGGTCAAGTAGACCAGGGCTAGGTTTATTGCGCCAGCGCCCTAGCCTGATCGGACCGGTTGCCTCATCAATGCCACACAAGCTGTTAACTTCTTGCGCAGTGACTTGAGGTGTGGGCGGAACGTGAGCGACCTGTCCAATGTCACTCCGAGATAGGTTGGTTCAGCATGGCAGGAGTGTTCCATCGATGTGTATTCGGAGCTCACGTTTGGCTTCCTTGCTGTTAAGGTGGAAGGCTGCTGACACCGTCTTTGCCTCGCTGAGCTTCAATCTCCATTTCCGGAGCTATGCCGCTAGTGTCTGCATGTCCTGCCTCAAGGTCTCCTCCACGGCCTGCCAGTCTCCAGCGGAAACACCAGCCTGAGGTCGTCTGTGTAGGCATACTTCCTGGAGACTGTGTTTGGCAGGTCGTAGGTGTAGATGTTATAAAGGAAGGGGGCCAGGACAGATCCCTGGGGGATGCCATTCTTAAGGCGTCGCAACCTGCTTCGCTGTCCGCTACTGGTGGTGAGGGTAAAGCTGCGATTTCAGACAAGCTCCATGATCATGCTGACCATGTGCTTGTCCGGCAGCAGGCGGAGCAGCTTGCAGGTGAGGCTCGGTGCCATACAGTGTCGTAGGGAGCCATCAGGTCTATGAAGACAGCTCTGTTTCATATGCAGATGTGGACCCAGAGATAGGTAAGCTGACTGCCAATAAATACAAAATGTTACAAAATGATTACAGTTATTGAGAATTATTACAATAATTCTCAACCAGCGTTCAGTGGACAACATGAAGGCAGCAATATGGGGTAGTCTGCTTCACTGATGACAACCCCATGCGCACCAGGAACATATTGTGGTTTTAGGACAGTTTTGTTGACTGCAGCTGAGTGGGTTCTACAGACCTGCTGCTTAGAACAGTTTTGTGAACTCCAGCTGAGTGGGTTCTACAAACTAGCTGCCTAGAACAGTTTTGTGGATAGCTAGTGTGGTGCCATCTGAGGAGTGACTCTGTAGACCTATGACGGCGAAGCTTGATGTCTCCTATGGTGTTGCTTTTGACGATGGTCATATCACTTGTTTGTTTGGCAATCTATATTTAGCTTCTATTGGTGTTTACCCTGCATTGTTTACCACATCTTGTCCTGTGTATTTATGAATCAGCTTACTCTTCATGTTCATTCATTCATTCATTCATGTTTTCTCCATGTAAAACGCTTAAAAAACACAAAAAGCTAGATAATCTGTTTTCTCATGCATGTCCTCGTCAAATGTGTCTATCTTTGTCCATGATCTGTTTAACAAAATAATACAAGCTTTCTTAAAGGGAATGTTCTCTTCCCTACTAACATTGTCTCGTCTCTAGTCTCGTCTTACTAACATCCCACTCGTGGGCTGTACCTTGACGTGGTGAGTGGGCTTCCAACTAAACAGGTCTTGCTTCTCTATACAAAATGTCTACTCCTGGACTATTTTGAATCCACAACATGCTGTGTTATTCAGTTTTCAGTTTCTATGTGTTTTCAGATGTTGTGTAATGTTGTTACTAATGATGTGATTGGATATTGTGTTTGTAAATATTGGTTTACAATGCAAATGTATGGTTTTTTACAATACAAATTTTCAAAGCCCGTTTTCTCAAAATGAGTTATTTCTCATCTTAGGGACATCAAACCACAACTTGAGTAGCACCTACATACACCTAACTTTCCAGTTTTGTTCCAATCCATATTCTGAAGGGTTTGGCCAAGGGAGATTTTTAAAATTTCAATCATAGCCTGATTTATATAACAGTTTATCCCTAAAACATGGTGAAAATGTGTCTTTTTATGACCGTTGACAGTATTTTCTGATTTCTGAAGTGAAGAAAAGAGATATCAAAAATCCCCCTTAGACAAAGTTTGAATAGGGATATGTGAACAAAATGAAACAAGAATTTTGAATCTGGCTTGAACCAGTTAAAATATAATGCATAATTTGCATATTTATCCATAAGATTTCAGAAAACTTGTAATACAAAAAAGATGCTCCTTAATGTACCTAACAAACTGGGGGTGTTTGATGGTGATACCTATTAAGGATTTCTTTTTTCCTATTCACCTGGGGTGTCTCCCCTTAGGCATTATATGCGCTAAATATGTGCTAATTTGCATAATTTCGGGACATCAATTTTTTTAACTGGTTAAAGCCAGATTCAAAATTCTTGTTTCATTTTGTTCACATATCCCTATTCAAAACTTTTTTGATATATCTTTTCTTCACTTCAGAAATCATAAAATACTGTCAACAGTGATAAAAATACCAATTTTCGCCATGTTTTATGGATAAACTGTTATATAAATCAGGCTATGAATGAAATTTAAAAAATCCCCCTTGACCAAACCAAGTTAGGTGTATGTAGGTGCTACTCAAGTGGTGGTTTTGATGTCCCTAAGATGAGAAATAACTCATTTTGAGAAAACGGGCTTTGAAAATTTGTATTGTAAAAAAACATTAATTTGCATTGTAAACCAATATTTACAAACACAGTATCCAATCACATCATTAGTAACAACATTACACAACATCTGAAAACACATTGAAACTGAAAACTGAATAACACAGCATGTTGTGGATTCAAAATAGTCCAGGAGTAGACATTTTGTAAAGAGAAGCAAGACCTGTTTAGTTGGAAGCCCACTCACGTCAAGGTACAGCCCACGAGTGGGGTGTTAGTAAGACGAGACTAGAGACGAGACAATGTTAGTAGGGAAGAGAACATTCACTTTTAGAAAGCTTGTATTATTTTGTTAAACAGATCATGGACAAATATAGACACATTTGACGAGGACATGCATGAGAAAACAGATTATCTAGCTTTTTGTGTTTTTTTAAGCGTTTTACATGGAGAAAACATGAATGAATGAATGAACATGAAGAGTAAGCTGATTCATAAATACACAGGACAAGATGTGGTAAACAATGCAGGGTAAACACCAATAGAAGCTAAATATAGATTGCCAAACAAACAAGTGATATAACCATCGTCAAAAGCAACACCATAGGAGACATCAAGCTACGCCGTCATAGGTCTACAGAGTCACTCCTCAGATGGCACCACACTAGCTATCCCCAAAACTGTTCTAGGCAGCTAGTTTGTAGAACCCACTCAGCTGGAGTTCACAAAACTGTTCTAAGCAGCTGGTCTGTAGAACCCACTCAGCTGCAGTCCACAAAACTGTCCTAAAACCACAATATGTTCCTGGTGCGCATGGGGTTGTCATCAGTGAAGCAGACTACCCCATATTGCCGCCTTCATGTTGTCCACTGAACGCCGGTTGAGAATTATTGTAATAATTCTCAATAACTGTAATAATTTTGTAACATTTTGCATTTATTGGCAGTCAGCTTACCTACCTCTGGGTCCACATCTGCATATGCCTGCCTAATCTGCTCTCTGCTTCTGTGCAAGGACTCCAGACCTCTCTCTATTTCAGCAACTGAAATTAAAACAGTTTATTTGGTCAGTTTATGGATGCATGTAGAAATGCCACAGGTAGAGAGAGGGAGACTACTGTGCATATGTATAGGCTTCTGATATTGGCTAGAGAGAGAGAGAGAGAGAGGGAACACGTTTTAATAGCTGCCTGTAACCCTCTTGTCATGTTTCTGATACGTTTTCAGATGAAGCCCTGGGATCCAACACTTTACAAATCTTTTGGAGAGCTGCATACCCCAACCCTAACTCATGCGCTAAGAGGACCATCCTCACATTGACATCAAATGCAACATCATTCCTAGTTGTATCATGAAGCCGAGTCGATGTGTAGACACTTTTGCGATAGCCATTTCTCACAAAGACTACACTCTAAGAGCAAAGTACTACCGAACCCACTATTCTGAGGATCTATGTTAATTTTAAGACCAGTCCCTGCACAATTAGGACAAATCAACCCAGTTATCAGCTCATTCAAACGCGCCGCATCTCTCTGCTGCTCACTGGACATGCTAACGCTAGCCTCATCTCCCTGCTGCTCACTGGACATGCTAGCACCGGCTAATGACAACTTGCGCGAATAGGCACTTTATATCTCATTAATGTAAACCTTTCCATTTAGTTTCTCTTGTTTTCTGTTCAACCTTGCGGGCAAACACTGTTGTCGTTGTTGCTTATTACGTTTAGAACGCTTTACAGACGCCATTGTTTGGATTAGATATAAGGAAGTGGAAACGTGTCACATGACGCGCTGAACCAATCACGTTCTCAGAAATCAACAACAGCCAATGAGATTTCACGCTTAGCATCAAACCCGCCTTTGTATTTCCACGATTGGTTGCTGATACAAATGAAACTATCAGGTTGGTTGCGATAGCATTACGCACGAGAGCCAGATCTTTCGAATGATATCTCACATGAGCGGATCCAAAAGACGGCCGCGGTCTGGTTCGTTGCGAAAAAATGCTAACTTTTGGTGATTTTAGGAAGAATCTACAGACGCAAACAGACTAAATTACGGTCACCACATTAAAATGAAGTAAAATAAACATCTAAATGCGTATTTTTGATGTTTTATTTCCACTAGTATGAAAGAAGACATGTTATGGAAGCAAACTAGCACAAAATCTCAAATTTGACCAGGGCGTTGAAAAACGATGTTTTCACCTACCGTGTCTCCCCTTAAGGTTACTTATGATCATATACAATGGTTCAGATCAAAACGTTGACAAAACTAGCACTTTTGAGAAAGTCTGATAATTGCTCTACCACCGTTTAGGTCATACAATGGATGTGGGTGGGCACCTTGAAAAATCATTCAAAAACATGTTAACCTCTCGATTTCAAAGACAAGGTGCTCACCGAAATTATTTTTAAATCGGTTCGCTCCAAGCAGAACCAGCATATTAACAGTTTGCAAAGGAACCGTGTGTGCTATTGCAGGTGACAACCTAGGATCACACTACATTGGGGGCTTTGTTGAGAACTTCAGCAGGAGTGTGCATTTCTGCAGATATTGTGAGATTGACAGAACAAAGTTTCAGACCGATCCTCTTTTCAAGGGTACTAACCGGACCCCACAGTCATATAGAGATCATGTTCAGAGTATTGATGGAAATTCCACTGTTAGCGGTGGTGTCAAATTTGACTGTTCAATGAGCTGACTTTCTTTCATGTATGTCAGCCGGGATTGCCTCCTTGTCTTGGCCATGATCTTTTTGAAGGTGTTGTGTCATTTGATCTGGCATTGTACATCAAGCATCTTGTCAGTGTAGACAAACAGTTTACTTACCTTGAGTTGAATCGACAAATAAACCAGTTCCATTACCTTGGTAATGATGCCATCAATAAACCTTGTGTGGTTAATCCAGATGGTGAGAAGCTTGGTGGGCATGCTGTGCAAAACTGGTGTTTGCTCAGAATGTTTCCAGTCTTGATTGGAGTGAAAATAGGAAGTCCAGGTGATAACAAAGTATGGCAACTGCAACAACTCTGTGAGATTGTGGAGTTGATCTGTGCACCCACCATTTCAAGTGGCCAGATAGGCTATTTAAGAGTTGTTATTGATGAATATTTACATTTCAGAAAGCATGTGTTTCCTGATCACTCAATGAAGCCAAAGCATCATTATATCTGTCATTATCCAGAGCTTATTGTGCACTTTGGGCCTCATTCGTCTGTGGACCTTAAGATTTGTAAGACAAACCCTGGGTGGCCGGGCCCGACTAGCGGCTAATCCCCCAAACAGGTGATGGCTTCGTGGTCTTCAGCAGGGAACGACCTTCGTTCCGGGACCCCCAGCCAACCCAGGGATGTATCACACTGCATAGACCCATAACCTACTCCTAGTCAGCTGTAAACCCGTCTGGGTGGAAACCGAAAGGATAACGGGTCTCCTACCTGGGACGGCCTCCGTCTCGACTCGGCACCGTTTACTCCCACGCAGAGTCTCTTCTCCAGTCGTTCGCGACCAGCCCGGGCTTTCGTTCCGTATTTGCGTTCACAGTTTTTTCCTTTAAAATTGCTAGTTGCCTCCGCCAGGTCAGGGATCACTCCAGCCGGAGAGATCACCCCTAACCAAACGGCGTGCCTTCTTCCGCCTCCTTCACGCTGTCCTCTCAGCGGCAGCACTCCCCCTCTTATGTTGTCGCACCTTCCGGTGGACTATCGAGACACCGCTTCCCACAGCTCCGTCCAAAGGCTACAGCTGGCAATTAGCTAACTCACTGAATATGGGATTCTAACAAAAGAAATAGCCTCCGGGGGAAATTCACTAGAAACTAGGAATTGGCTAGCTTACCTGTAACATACGCCCCCCCTTAAGCCAAAACATACAAAAGAAAACATAACACCCACAATTGTTTTTCCCTTTTTTTTATTTTTATTTTTGGGCAGTGAGCAGACATTTCCTGTCCTACCACCAATAGACAGACATCTAACTAAGCAGGTCCATTCTATAAAACACACAGGACACATCTATACCGAATAAAAACCCACCACTATCAATAACTATGCACGTCCATGAGAAGAGACCAACGTGGGTGTCCCCCCCCCCCCCCCTCACGAGACCCCCCGTGAGAGGGCATCCGCAATAACATTATCCTTACCGGCCACATGTTTCACAACCAGGCCGTAGGGCTGCAAGCTCAAACTCCACCTGAACACCCTAGCATTCGACCGATGAAACTTCGCCAGGAAAGACAGGGGGTTATGGTCCGAATATACGACGACATCTCCCGCTACACTTGCCACATACACCTCAAAAATGATGGTTGGCCAACACTAGGGCCAGGGCCTCCTTTTCTATGGTTGAATAGTTCTTCTGATGGTGATTCAGTTTCTTAGAAAAGTAGGCCACCGGCCGCTCCAGCCCATCATCCCCCTCCTGCAGGAGGACTCCGCCGACCCCCACATCCGAGGCGTCAACAGCCAGGCAGAAGGGCCGCGCAAAGTCAGGGGCCACTAGCACAGGCTCACACGCCAGTATAGCCTTGATGGAATCAAGGGCCATCTGACAATCCTCCGACCAAACCCAAACCAAACCAAACCCAAAAAACGCAAAATTCGGCACAAACATCCGGTAAAACCCTGCCATCCCATCCCCAAGATCCACATGAGCTGTCTATGGTTCTCCGGCACCGGAAACTCCATAACCACCCGGACCTTAGCGGCCCGCAGGAGCACCTCACCCCGCCCCACTCAATGCCCCAGGTATGTAACCTGCCCCTGCCCAAATTCACATTTGGGCAGGTTGACCACCAGCTGGGCTTCGGCCAGGCGGGAGAATAGGGCCCCGACGTGCTCCATGTGGTCCTCCCAGGAGTCGCTGTAAACCACCATGTCGTCACTTACATTGACGACATTACAGAGACCTCTGGTAACCTGATTCATCAGGTGCTGGAAGCACGCCGGGGCATTCTTCATCCTAAATGGCCCCGGCACACATACTGGGCCCCAGGCATCACAAAGGCGGACACCTCCCTGGCATGCTCAGCCGGGGGGACCTGCCAGTAGCCCTTAAGAAGGTCCAACTTGGACACGACTGTACCTGGCCCGACCCACCTGGTCAATGCAATCCTCTATGCGAGGGATGGGATGAGCGTCCGACCGGGTCACAGCATTTACCTTCCGGTAATCAATACACAGGCGATGGGCACCCCCCTCCTTGGCCACCAGGACCACCGGAGAACTCCAGGCGCTTTCTGCCTGCTCAATGACCCCAAACTCTAGCATGTAATCAATCTCCTGCTGCACCAGGGCACGCTTGGGGGGGGGCAGGCGGTACGGGTGCTGCTTAATGGGATCGGCGGCGCCTGTATCAACGTCGTGGACTACCAGGGGTGTCACCCCGGGGGCGTCTCGGAACAGCCTCGGATGGAACGCCACCAACCCCAACACATCCTCCACCTGGGCGGGGGTTAGGTGGGAGAGTGTGGCCCGAAGGCCTTGCACTGCTTCGGTGTTCTGCAGACGCGCATGTACAGGCTCCCGAGGAGTGTAGCCCACTTCGGGCTCCTCCTCCCCCACTATGCAAACAGTACTCACACACACGGGAGTCACAGCATCCCGGGCCACATAGGGCTTTAGTAAATAAACATGGCACAGCCGGGTCTTCACCCGGTGGTCAGGAGTGGCTATCACATAACTGCAGGGGCCCACGGGACGCACCACTGCATACGGCCCTTCAAATCGCACCCCCAGCTTGACTCCCCCCGCCGGCAGCAGCACCAGGACCTGATCCCCCGGCTTAAAGCTGCGTGGGCAGGCCCTTTTATCATACTGTTGCTTCATCCTAACCTTCGCCCCAGCCAACTTCAGGCGGGCTGACTCGCAGGCGGCCTGGAGCCGGTCAGTGAAACGCGCCACATACTCCAAGCGGTCGCCTGGCACCTCCTCACCCACCAGTCGGTCCTTGAATAGCCGCAGAGGCCCACCACGAACTTCATGGCCAAACACCAGCTGAAACGGGGTGAACCCGGTGGACTCATTCACGGTGTCATGATCCGCAAACATTAAGAAGGGCATAGCAACATCCCATTCTGCCGGGAACTGGGAACTGTAGGCCCGCACCATCTCCTTAAGGGAGCGGTGGAAGCGCTCAATCGCCCCCTGGCTCTGGGGGTGGTATGCAGAGGATGTCACCTGCATAATCCCCAGCTGATGCAACACCCCCTGAAACGTTGTGGACGTGAAATTAGTCCCTCTGTCAGATTGAACCTCCTGTGGCAGTCCATAGCGCGTAAAGAACTGCCTCAACTACAGTCTTTGTCCGGATATTCCGGAGAGGCACAGCCTCAGGGAAACGGGTAGCCACATCTAGAATTGTGAGAAGATACTCATTCCCTTTCCTCGTCTTAGGGAGAGGCCCTACACAGTCCACCATCACTCGGGAGAAGGGCTCAGAGACTGTTGGCAATGGACACAGGGGCACTGGGGGTGGCGTATGCTGGGCCTTGCCAGCCCGCTGACAGGCCCACAAGAACGACAGTACGCCAGCACGCTCTCCCGGAACCCCGGCCACCAAAAATGGCGCCGAATCCGCTCCATAGTGCGCCGCACCCCGACATGGCCTGCCACAGGGCCAGCATGGCCCATCTCCAACACACCTTCCCGGTACTCACGCGGCAGAACCACCTGGCGGGCACCGTCCACTCCTCAGCAGGCTCTCGCGGCGGCCGCCAACCACGCATGAGAACCCCATTCTGCAGGTAATAACCATCAGCCACGACTGGCTCTTCGTCTGGCTCCTCCACCAGCCGGAAGAACGGAGCCAGATCAGGGGCGTCCGCCTGGGCGGCCACCAGCGCCTCACATCCCAAGCGTGGGTCCTCAGATCCCAACTGAGCCATGAACGTATCCGCTAGCCCATCCACGGGCTCTAGCCGCGGCATGGGTGCCACCCGCTCGGGAGCTCGGGCCTGAGCGCGCGTAACAGTGCACGCCGTAAAGACCTCAGGGAACTCCCGAGCCAATTTCTCAGTGTCCATGACGCCACAAGGCTCCGCAGACAGGAGGGGTGCGTTGCTCACTCGGGACCCCGCCAAGTCGTTCCCCAAGATCAGGGCTACCTCAGCCACCGGGAGTGTGTCTACCAACGCCACCTTAACCAGACCCGTCACCAGCTCGGAACGGAGGAAAACCTCCCCAAGGGGGTAAGGCCCACACAACCCCCCTACCCCCGACAACAGGACACGCGGTCCCCCCACCTCGGAAGGGGGGCTTGGGAGCACATGCGCCAGCAGTAGGGACTGGCTAGCCCCTGTATCCCTCAGTACCCGAACTGCTACTTCGGGACCGCCCTCCGACAGAGCAACGGTTCCCGGGGACACAAAGGGGCTGCCACCCGCCGGATCCCCTTGGGTCCGAGTGGCCACCAGGGTCACCACCCGCTCGCGTTCCCCCTTACTCCAGACCACCAGGCATTTCGACCGGATATGCCTGGGCTGGTTACAGCGGTGGCAGATAATGTCCAGACTCAGGGTCGAACCCCCACGCCCATCCCGAACTGGTCGGTCACAGGGGCAGGAGTCCCGACCCCCCCATTCCTCCGGGCTGGGCCGCTCACACTGCACGTGCCGTGTCTCGGGGGCAGCACCACTAGGGCCCCCCGTTTTCTCCTGGCCTCTCCCCTGACCTCTACGCCCGGTGCCTCCATAATGAATCACCTCCCAGCTATCCGCGAGCTCCGCCGCCTCCTTGACAGTCTTAGGTCCCCGCTCAGCTATATACACTTCAAGATCATGTGAGAGGCAGCTCCTGAACTGCTCCATCAGTACGAGCTCACGCAGAGTTCACGCGTAGTTATCTGGCAGGCCGCTAGCCACCGAGTCATGAGAATCTGCTGACGGCGGTACAGGTCGAGATGAGACTCTCCACCCTTACGATGGTAGGCCCGGAATTTACGTCGGTGCTCATCGGGCACACTACCATACGCGGCTAATACTACCTTCTTAACTTCTGCATAGTCGCGGGCCAGAGCACTGTCTAGGACGGCAAAAGCATGCTGGGCCTTCCCTATCAGGGCACGCTGCACAAGTAGTGCCCATCGGGCGTGGGGCCAGGCCAACTCCTCAGCCACCCGCTAAATCGCGTCAAAAAAAGATCCACTTCCTCCTCATTAAACTGAGGTACAAGCCGCTCCGCCCGGCCCAGGTCAAAACCAGATTCTGCAGGAGCGCCCTTCTCCAACCTCAGCTTCTCTAACTGAAACTGCCGTTCCTTCTCCTCACGCTCGAGGGCTAACCTGTCCATCTCTAGCCGCTCGCGGCGGTCTCCCTCCTCTTTCTCTAGACATTCGCGATGGTCCTTAATTTCTTTCCATTCGGCCCACACAGCATCCAACTCTAACTCCAGTTTAAGCAAATCCTGCACCACTGCTCTAGTGGCAGAGGGGGAAACCTCCAGCCCGACTCCTTCTGCCCATCCCAGCAGCCGCGCCTTTGACATAACCCTAAACTGAGCCTGCGTGGGCACATCAATATCCTCCTCATCCGAGTAGGCGACACTACCCTCTCCACGGGATTCCTCAGGTTCCCCCTCTTGTAACCATGGGTACCTCAATAATGCAACCGGGTCCTAACACAAGGTCCCACCAGCCTGCCAACCCCGCGAGGGAAAAAAAACAACAACCGCACACCGAACAACACTGCCAAGACCCGGCCACCAAGCGGTGCCAGCCCCAGAGCTGCGCCCCCAGAAAGGACCGTACAACCTCACAGAACTGCATAAAAAACAATTAGCCCAGCTACGCCTGTCCTACCGTAAGCTAGGCTAGACAATCACTAGAAACCTAGCTAGACTAATCACGTAGCTAAGCTACCCTCACTCCCCCGGTCCGTAGCCCCTTACCGAAAGGAGAGCAGCCACACAGCTTGCCTGAATGTGGCGACACACGCCCTGCTAAGTCCTATCCTGGCTACTCTGGCGGCGTATGCCGTCTTTAGCAGGTCCAAACAACCCCAAGTGCTCTCCAAACGCGAAGGAGCTAAACACACCGCAGCTAGCTGTCCCACACAAGCCCTGCTACTGTTTCATAAGTGCTAACAACACACGACGAGCCGGTCAAAATCAGAACCGTAATTCTAATAAATACTCGAGAGCCCCCAGTACATCACGTACCCTATCGAAATAGTGATTCGATCCCGGACGAGAACCCCACATGTAAGACAAACCCTGAGTGGTCGGGCCCGACTAGCGGCTAATCCCCCAAACAGGTGATGGCTTCGTGGTCTTCAGCAGGGAATGACCTTCGCTCCGGGACCCCCAGCCAACCCAGGGATGTATCACACTGCATAGACCCCTAACCTACTCCTAGCCAGCCGTAAACCCGTCTGGGTGGGAACCTAAAGGATAACGGGTCTCCTACCTGTTTTTTTCCTTTAACGTTGCTAGTTGCCTCCGCCAGGTCAGGGATCACTCCAGCCGGAGAGATCACCCCTAACCAAACGGCGTGCCTTCTTCCGCCTCCTTCACGCTGTCCTCTCAGCGGCAACACTCCCCCTCTTATATTGTCGCACCTTCCGGTGGCCTATCGAGACACCGCTTCCCACAGCTCCACCCAAAGGCTACAGCTGGCAATTCGCTAACTCATTGAATATGGGATTCTAACATAAGAAATAGCCTCCGGGGGAAATTCACTAGAAACTAGGAATTGGCTAGCTTACCCGTAACAGATTTGAGAGCAAACATACCTACTTCAACAGTGTGCAAGGAAATTGCATAACTTCAAGAACCTCCCCTCAACTCTTGCAGAGAGGCATCAGCTTCTTCAGGCTTTTATGGGTGCTGGCAACTTCTTCCCACCAGCTGTTGTAGTACAGAAGGGTACCAAGTTTTTCTTGGGGGACTACAATGATAATATCAGAGAATCAGTTGCACATCATACCTTTGAGCCAGAAAACACTCTCATAGCCCATGAAGTGACTGTAAAGGGTACAAAATACAAAAAGAACATGTTCATTGTGATTGATGATGGTGAGGAGGATGGTGGGAAAAATTAGTAATACTCATCCACAGAGATTCAGCAGTACATTTTATTACTGAGAAATATCAGGCTGTGCGTCTCCCTGATATGGGTGTTCATTTTCTTATACCAAGTCAGAAAAACTACTGCTGTGTTAACCGAGACAACCTGCTTGATTACTATCCCTTGCCTGAATACACTGTGGGTGGCATGGCATTAATTGTCCTCCATCATTCGTTCCTCTCATTGTAGATCAATGTCTAGTTTAGATGAAGAAATCCGGGGAATCATCCTCAAGGCGTTGCCAACACTTTCTGAAGAGACTCAGTTGCAACTACTTTCTAAGCTCCGATGCTCTGGCTTAGAATCAAAGGAAGACCTGAAATATGTACAGCAAGAAGACTTGGCTGACTTTTTGCCTGTTATTCAGGTCCGGAAGCTGTTGGATGCATTTAAGGCAGGTAATGCAAATGTAACTTAGTGTGATATTCAAGGCTTGAAATGAACACTAGCCACCAGCTAACACTGGCCACTTTCAGGTTGCCAGCTTTTAACTGTCTTTCACTAATGTTTTTTCTGTCTTATTATTTGTTTTAGAGACAACGATGCTCACTTTAAATTTATGTGACGCAACACTCCCCAGCCCATCACCATGAGGTGAAAGGAGTTCAACACTATCCAGCCCACCTTCCCTGCCCGCCACTTCATCATCTGATCTGTCAGACTGCAGCAGCCCAAGCAGACCTCCATCCCACATATCCAAAACATGGCCAGAAAAGTTCCAAGTGCCATGGGACCGAATGTCACTGGAAATCCATACAGCCATTGCCAATGGAAAGAGACCAACCCCTGCAGAGCGGCGGCAGATGGTGAGAGTGCTGGTAGATGAAATGAGGAAATGTGAAGCTAACCCCACACGCTCCCAGTGTCTCATAATTTGTAAAAATATTGTGAGGCAGTACCCCCATAGTTTTGCTGATAAATTTCCTGATGGCATACTTATGTCTGGCAGTCATAATTCACTCGTTCTTCAAGTGAAAACTTGTATTGAGAATGTAAACCGTGACAGCAGCAGTCCACGCCTCCGAGCATCAAGATGCTCTGGATCCAGCTCTTGGTGTAAGAGGGGGCCTACTGACACATACGGATGTACCTGATTTCAGCCCAAACTCCCACCAGAAGAGAGTGATGATACTGTGGAGCAAAAACGCCAAAGATTGGAGGAGATCTATAGACAGGAAGGTGCAGGTGGCGTTGAAAGGGCAGAGGTCTTTAGTCTCATGGAGAACACATTCTGTCTACAGCGTCGCCACATACTGTAAATGCAATTCCAGCTTGTCGGAGCTGAGGTGGCATCCAATGTGGTCCAGCTGCTGATGGCCCACTTCACAGAGAACCCAGATGGGATCATCCTTCTTACAGATGTTAGTTTTGTCTTCTTCTTCTTCTTAATTCATTTATTGCATTGAATTGTTGCCATATATCATATCAATATCATATATTCTCACTATAGTTATATTGTCTGTGCCCTACAGTCGTCTGCCACAGTGGCTGATGTCGAGACAACCCTCAACCTACCCCTGACTCCTCGTCTAATACTGCTTGGTATGTATTCAGTGAACTGACATACTGTATATTGCATATCAGATGAGCTTTTCAAGTTATATGTATTCCAGCAAAGCATGAATGTTCTTACAAGGAGAGATATTTGAACGCAAGTCAAGATGTTTCTGAAATTTCTAATTTCAGGTGGAACAGAGCATGTTGGACGCTGGATGGTCAGCCTTGAAGGTTGTGTAGTTTGTGAGGGCATCCAACCAACCTTTGTGACGGGGCTTGCTGCTATTTTTTCAGTTTACTGCATCTTTAAAGGACAATGCTCGTTTTTGACAACCTGGACCTTATTTACGACATATTATAAGACGTTTGACTCACCGAGATCACTTTGGTGTAGTTCGGAGGCATGTAGAAGAAATTTAAAATCCAGCGCGAGCAAGTATATCCATGTAATGGCGGTGGTCGGGGCACTTAGAATTCAGTTTCTAAAAATCTATTTTCTGCTGCGAAACGGTTGTTTTCATCAATCCGTCTTGATGAATCGCTAGTTGTGCTTACAGAGCATATGCCTGTTGTGTTGTTTTTCACATGCCTCTGTAATATGATCTTTAGAAACGTCTTTAGACACAAAATAGCTTCCTCACTTGCTACGGTATTTTTCAGGCGCTTCGTGGGAATCAACCCAGAAAGAGGGACAAAGGCCAAGCAGGGCAATGTTGTCTCCAAGAGGACAGGGAGAGTTGTTCAGAAGAAGTCCGCCACAGTCAAACCCCATGTCTGCACTCTGCTAAAGAAGCTCATTGACTTTGAGTGGAATTTCATTTAGGTCAGTGAGAGCTCTCTACCCAGGCACTTAAACGCAGCCACACATTTGCCTTCAGTGCCTTCACATTTATTGTCTTCAGTGATTTACGTGTAATCAAATTCTTGTTCTGCTCCTCACTAAATGATAATTTAGTGGGTAAAATTAGGGGTATCAAAAAATAAGCTCCCAGGATTTTAATTTGACACCAAGGTGACGTTTCGTGCCACAAGCCCTTCTTCGGACAAATAAATCACCAGCAGAGACACGTCTCTGTCTCTGCTGGTGATTTCTTTGTCTGAAGAAGGGCTTGTGGCCTGAAAGGTCACCTTGGTGTCAAATTAAAATCCTGGGAGCTTATTTTCTAGTGTGCAGACTCTATTTGCCATGACGAGTTATTCTTCTGTCTAGCACCCAGTTTTGAGAGTTTGGATGTGCGTGCGTTTGTCCTTTTTACTAAAATTAGGGGTATCCCTGCAATTTGTCATAGCAGACACTTTAAACCACAGACCTACTGTAGGACATGTGTGGTCTGTCTGGACGGGGATTTTATTATTATTATACCTTTATTTAACCAGTGGCGTCTGGTAGGTCCCAGAACCGGGTAAGCCAGCACCATGGATGTATTAATTGAACGCCCGATTTTTTGGGGGGTGCGCTTTCAAAGCCTGCCCGGATGGGCGGTTTCACAGCACCACCAGGGCGCTGAGCAGTGGCATATTTATATGTAAAAAACATAGAGGAAAACTACAGTAGCCTAGGCTACTGATGTTTTTTAACACGTGTAGCAGTTTAGGAGCTTATAGCTTTATGGAAATATGACTATGACTTGGTATAATTTATGATTATACCGCGGCTATCACAACTATGAAGGAAATGGATTCAACTACACTAAATCAACTCGTATGGGGCACCTCCCTCATGCTCTCGGTGTAGTCTCGAAGACGCACTTGGCCAGCGCTGTCGGTTTGGTTGATGGGCGTCATCTGTCGGCTCGTTGCGTCACGGTTTTTGCTGTTGTTGGTGTTGTGAGTCACAGCGACCCAGAGTTCAGGCTGGACACTCAGATTTTGCAGAGTAGTACAGAGTCTATTCCGGGGCTGTTTGGTGTACAGCCAACCGAAACGGTTCAGAATTAAAGTCTCACTGCTCCCCCTCTCGCTCTTGCCGAGAGATGGATCCCAGGAACAGCTGTGGATTTAGTTGCTTTTCAGTAGTTACAAAGCGCGTCGAATCGCATGTACCTGGCTTGGTCTGGACAGTTCCACTGAGACAATTACTGGCTTGTAACGGATGAAACAATAGAAAGAAAGATGGAGGCTCACAGATTAAATACCTGCGGCTTTCTGGGGGGTGGGTGCTTGTGACCCCAGTCTGGTGATTGGCCAGTTGTGACCAGTCGATTCGTGACCCCTCCTTTGGGGGGGTCTGAGAGACTGATAGCAATTTTCAGGATATGTTTTAATCCGATCTCATTACCAACATATTGGAAGGACATTAGTAAAAATGACATTATCATATTCAGTACATTGTCCGGAGCACATAGAATCCAAACACTGGCATCTTTAATCACACCCACATGTTGGATTCACAATTTTTTATACTGCTCTGAGCCCGTTCACTCCCCAAACCTTGTTTTTCACAGATATGTCCCCCATTGAAGAATAAACACTCGCACTGGGAAAATTACTCAGTTTCATGGCAATTTTCTTATGAGTGCATGCTCTGGAATGTTCTCCAGACAATATTGTGTACTGAAGTTGGTGAGAATGGGAGGGAGAGTGAGAGAGAGAGGGTGAGAGGATCGTAAAGTTGGGCCTGTTCCGGCCGAGTCCTTTGATGTGGTTCCAGGACGTCGGTGTGAACGGCCCTGGTCCTCTCCTGTTTACACAGGCCCCTTCCCAACAAAAGGGAACAGTATGATCTGACCCTCTTAACGACCTCCCTTGGAGGACGAGAGTGTGAGTGTGAAAGGCCTTATCTGGCCTTATCTGGAGTGGTGACCCCAGAAAACAGGTCTGGATTGCAGCTCATGGCTCCTTGGCTACACATGTCAACAAAGGCCAATAATTTGAGAGCGAGCGAATAAGAGGACAATATTTAGGCCGAAACAACCAAGCTTTTATGGACACACTAAATAAACTACAGAGCCATTCTATGACATAACCAAGCACCACGAAGAGGAATGACAGGACGATAAAATACACCCCCTTAGGGCACAGCACTCAATAGCCTACGCCCCTACTTTACTAATCAGTGTTTAGGCTACTACCAGCCTACTAGGCTACTAGCCCTATTAGCCCACCGCTCCAGGAAGCAAAGCTCTCGAGTGCTGAGTAAATCTAGGCAAAGCAAAACACACAGCCATAACAACTGGTAATTAATCACAAAAGACCTACCTTATATCATAACCCAAACTCGTTTAATCCACTTCATTTTGGAATCAACTTTCAACAAATACTCAATAATATCTCAGTTTTCATGTTCATTGACGCTAGCTAGATAGCTAAAGTGGGTAATGTGATTGACAGGTGACGTGAATGACGGGACAGTCATGACAAATTTTGATTGGATAAACCGTTCCAATGTTAAAATGTCAATGGGAATTCCAATGTTAACACTCTGAGAAACTCAACTCTTTGTCAAAATGTTTCAAAGTGGGCGTAGGGTAACTACGCCCACTTTTAAACATTTTGACAAATGACAGATTAGGTTACATTTCAAATGATGACGACATTATTCGCGGTTTTGTATGTGTGGGCTAATTTGATTGGCTGATTTTTCATTCAGTCTTGAATTCTGTAAACCAGAATCATTTTACCTGGCCTACAATGTTAAGTGAATGACGAGCTAGTGAATGACGAGCAACGGACCGTAACGTGGACTGTATTCTCATGAGGACTGCAGGGGGAGACGGAGCACTTCCAAAATGCTAAACACGGATGAAAATGAAGCGATATGGCAGAATACAAGACGTATTTAAGTCAAAATCAGTCTGAAAGTTAAAAAAAACAAGTTTTATTTGGATTTGTATGGGTAAGCCAGGCTTACCCTGGCTTATAGGAGCAATCACCACTGTATTTAACCAGGTTAAAGACTCATTGAGATTTAAATCTCTTTTACAAGAGAATCCTGGCCAAGAAGGGCAGCAACACAGTTAGTTACCATACACAACTAAACAAAGGTTACGATACACAATGACAACAAAAAACAACAATAACAACCGCAACAACAATGACAACAAATGTTAACAAGACTAGCTCAAAGTGCAAAATCAGTAATAGTTCATAGTATGACGATCAGTTAAAACAATTACAACTACCAATAGATTCGGTTTCTATAGCCTTTACAGCACTTTTGAATTCATTTAGAGTGATTCTGTCCCGGAGTTTAAAGGACAATGCTCGTTTTTGACAACCTGGACCTTATTTACGACATATTATAAGACGTTTGACTCACCGAGATCACTTTGGTGTAGTTCGGAGGCCTGTAGAAGAAATGTAAAATCCAGCGCGAGCCAGTATATCCATGTAATGGCGGTGATCGGGGCAACGGGAATGCAGCTTCTAAAAATCTATTTTCTGCCGCGAAACGGTTGTTTTCATCAATCTGTCTGGATGAATCGCTGAATACCTCGCTGAATACCTAGTCGTAAAAATGGACACATCTACATTCTGTAAATAAACATGTGAATATCCTTAGCTAAAATATATCATATGGTCCGACATAATATAGCCTAGATATAGGGCCTATCAAGATCCATAAGTAGCCTACTCATGTATTTAACTAAACTGTACAATTGAATCTGCTCTCAACACATCCCTTTCATGTAGGCTATATATTTAGCATTTTGTATTAAAAGTCCATATACCGTCTTGTTTTCTATTGTTATTTTGTATTGTTTTTTTCACCTTGCTTAAGCTTAGTGTGCACGTTGTAAGAGCCAGTGGAGAAACATCTCACTGCTTATTTTTCTGTTTTTTTGCTTGACAAATAAAACGTCGAATTTGCATGTGCATGTATGCAAATTCAGGTGTACAAGAACGCGCATTCAACTTAAGAAGGGGAGCCCAGCTGAGAACACTTTGGCGGTTTAAGAACACATTTCCACGCGTTCATAAATCCAGCGGGGATCTTAGGGTTCGTCTTACAAACTTCGTAAGAAGACATTTACGAAGACACTTGTAAATGTTCAGGAATGAGGTCCATTGTCCTGCTTGATTGCTGTGCAACATATCAACTGACCAGTTGTTAAATGTATTTCACAACACTGGTTATTCTAGCCAGCAATGTCAAATATAGAGGGTTTTCACAGCCATGTTGGAGGTTGAAGCTACTGAATGTAGATAGCTAGCTAGATGGATAGATCAATAGACAGGTAGATAGACCTATCTACCTATCTATCTAGTCATTAGCCTAAAGCTGAGCTTACACTTGCTAAACCTAAGCTTAAACCTCCAACATGGCCGGTCGCGAAAACCCTCTATATGTGATGCTTGTTTTGGCTGTCTGGCACAATATGGTTAGCCACATTAGCTAGCTAACGTTAGCTAGTCACGAGACAGTCCCAGTCAGCTGACGTAGCATAGGTTTAGATGACAAGTTTGCTTGCTGTGAATAGTTTAGCTACGTATGTTGGGAGGCAAGGGTTTAGGACAAGGACTAGCTAGCTTGTAGTAGCTAACCTTAGCTAAAGCACTTTGAGAGAAAAGTGCACAGTATCTCAGACTCCCCGAGCCTTGAGTTAGCTAGCTAACACTAGCTAGCGTGTTAGCACTAGCTAACACTAGCTAGCTATCATTAGGCTTCAATTCCTGAACTTAGCTTTAGCTTAGCGTGCAGCCAGGTTATGGGTTACTTCTCTGTTTACTCCAGATATTACTCTACATTTCAACCAGACATTCCAGTGAAACCAGGTAGTCAAAATAGCTTAACTGATATAAAATGGGCACTGCAAAGGCGGGCATTTCTGATGATGTCCTCAGTCCAGTCCGTACGCTTTATGGCTTGTAGCCACAGGCGACTCCGGTTCCTCTGAAAAGCCAGTTTCCTCTTGAAACGAATAAAGTTTGAATCCACTAGAGCGCCGATTTGTACACCCGTAGACGCAACAGCCAGACATCTTGATGGTATATACAATACTAGTCTTTGCACTAAAATACTGCTCTTTACTGCTTCCTTGCTCTGAATTCGTCTGTCTCCCCCTGCTACTGTTTCAAGAATGCGCGCGCATACTTGTGCTGACGTAGGCTGTAAAAGGGTCTATAATAAACAAATATGACCCACGCTCGTTTATTTATGGGCGTTGGCTCTACCACATAAATTCAATAACTGACATAGCACCACCAGGTAACCACATTTTTACACAGCTTCTATAACATCCAGTGACTAAATTCTGTCCCGTCTGGGTTTGAACCCGCAACATTCAGTTTGAGAGGCAAACTCCCTAACCACCAAGCCATTGAATGTCTGGTAAACCTGAGGTGTCATAGATCTTTTGATGTTCTGGGACCACTGCCTCTTGTGGTAGCAACATAGAACTGCAGATCAACAACGAGACAGAGGCAGCCAGGGAGGGAGCCAGGGAGTGACAACCGGACATTTGCTATCCTAGGTGCGCTGGCTTACAGCCACACACAAAAACTAAACTAAACTAGCAAATCTGCTTTAAAAACTAATTAAAACTAAACTGAAATTTAAAACAAAACGTTAAAACGATATAAAGCTAAAAACTAATGAAAAAAGCACAATTATTATAACTGGCGCTGACGCAAGGCAGTGAACCCCGCGTGCTCAGAGTATAACAAAATACTTGTGTAGAGCCCGCGCTCACAACCGCGTCAGCGTAGCTTGCCTTAGATGAGTACCTTCTTCTCAAAGTCATTTTTATTCTCCTTCTGGATGTAATTTAATTATGACAAACATATCTATCTACCAATTCAATATCGGGTAACACACTGTTCAATAGCTCAGTTGGTATGGAGCAAGCCTCCGATATGAGGTTATAGTCCAAACCTACCTCAATGAACTTGCAATTTTCCATTTTTGCATTTTGTTCAATGTAATTAAATGTAATGTAAATACATTATTTCCCCAAACAGTTGTCTTGTGGTACTATTTCTGGGGGCTATTGCGATTAGCCTACTGAGATATTTGGCATGCGGACACATTTTCACACAGCCACATATCACTAGCTTACCCGGGGTCATCCCTATATACCCCGGGTCCTATGTTCCCTGGGTCCTATGTTCCCCTCAAAAAAGGGTTCTATGTTCCCTGGGTCCTATGTTCCCCGGGTCCTATGTTCCCCGCGAAACGTGAAAGATAAACGTGATTATGCCATCGCATGATTTAATGCAAATCTATTTTAGAAAGGTTGCATTTTCACCGCAATAATCGCTGAATTCCGTGCAAAATATGCACGCATTTTTTCACATCAAGTTTAAAAAATGTTGCATAAACTTGACATGGAACAGCCTAGCCTATGTGATGCGCAACGCGTATCGCCTCAGTAGGCTACTCTACTGGAGGCCGAGTGTGCCGTTTCTTGTTTTCTTACACACAAAAAATGCAATGATTATGCAATGTAATATGCGGGGTTGAATGTTTTAGTTCTTCTCTTTTTTATTATTTTTTATTTTAAGTTTAAGTTTAAGTTAGCCTATCAACAAATGTGATAACTGTTGTCTATATTTTTTAATAGGCCTATGTGTGTGATGGCCTATTTATTAAACTTCAGTGATTTGAAGCGCATAGTGGTTGAGTGCCTATAATTTCTACTGCGAGCGGATTCTCTCTCCAAGGAGACTTTTCCCAGATTTGCGCCTCTCATGAGCCATATCCCAACTCACAGCAGGATGGGTTTGGACTGGGACACTGTCAACTTCACGAAGGCATCAAGCAGCTTCTCCATTCATTGACATAAAACCAATAGTAGGCTAGCCTTACAATCTAGAATAGCCTACATTATAGTCAGAGCTGCTTTGGGTAGCCTACTGAGGCAATATGCGTTGCACATCACAGGCTAGGCTACGTCCCATGTTAAGTTAACATGCAACATTTTTTAAACTTGATGTGAACTAATGCGGGCATGAAATTATGCAAGCCTTGCATATTTTGCATGGAATTCTGCGATTATTGCAATTATTAACCTTTCTAAAATAGTGCATAATCTGCCCCTTTTGGCATTAACATGCGATGGCATAATCACGTTTTTCTTTCGCATTTCGGGGATATTAGGACCCGGGGAATATAGGACCCTTTTTTGGGGGGAACATAGGACCCGGGGAACATAGAACCGTTTTTCGGGGGGAACATAGGACCTGGGGAGCATAGGACCCGGTGAACATAGACATGTTCCCGCTTACCCTATGGCAATATATATATATATATATATATATATATATATTGTTAAGGCCTCATCTATCCCTATATGCCATATATCCCTAAAATAAATGTGTATTTTCCAATTGTTTGCAATTAAGAGGGTATACAGGTTGTTGGTGTAGTAATTCTCAATTCATTTTGAGATAGCTTAGGCTACTTGTTTGACAGCCAAGTCTTAAAATGGAAGCTAAATTAATCTTACACCAATCAATAAATGCTATGGCTATAGTGGTGACATAATTACATGCAATCAAAATAACCACATGTAAAGCAATGGGTACTGGATATTCAATCACCTATTTAACAACACTTTGACCGTCATCAAATAGGCTATGGTTGTCCTATCTCACCGCCGAGGTGAGAGGGGCTCCGCCTCTAATGCTGTGTTCACACCAAGCGCGGTGAGAAAATTTGCGCCGCCCAGTTCGCCCCAATCTCGTCGCGGGATCGGGATCCAATGGGTTGCCGCGCGAATCCGCCACAGAAATTTCAAAAAATTGAACTGCGAATGTCGCAGCACGGCGAATCCTGGCCGCCGGATTCGCCTGATTTGCGCCGCCCAGTTTGCGCAAATTGTATCGACTTTCTATGTCAACTCGCTGTGCAGCCTGAAAAATTTGCACACAACATAGCCCTATCCTACCTGACTCGCTCATTTCATTATCTCCCCTCAAAACCACACTGCTAGCTGCTGGTTGAAAGAGGATATTTTACAGAATGACATTCACACAGGTCTTCGCTGTATGTTCTTGCCCATACTAGTTGTAATGGTAGCAGCCAGGCCACAGGGTGGCGCTGCGGTAACCTGATAGATATGTCTATACTGTCGATCAAGGAGGAATAAAGAGTATTACAAATGGTTCAACACACGCTTCGTTGTTGCTTGAGTACCTGCAATATAGAGTAACAATACATGGTGTCAGAAGCGCGAAAACCTATAAAGGATTGAGTCATTAGTGCCTGTTAGTACCAGTTCGACCAGACAGAAGAGGTTTGGTGAATGAAAGTGCGAATTTCGTGGCTAAAACCGAAAGGCTAATCCGTGCTAGCTAGGAAGCTAACCAGTTAACGTCGTCCTTGCTATCAAGATGGAGCATCTCGTGACGTTCAGACCACCGGAGCCATTTGACTTCGAGCCAAGTTCATGGCCAACGTGGATCAGACGTTTTGAACGCTTTAGAGTAGTGTCAGGTCTTGCTGGAAAAGAGAAGGACTATCAGGTAATTTCACTGATATATATAATGGGAGACAAGGCTGATGACATATTGAGCTCCCTGCGGCTAACAGCAGACCAGCTGAAGGACTATGATGCTGTGAAAAAGGCTTTTGATGACCACTTTGTCGGAGTGCATAATGTCATATATGAACGGGCAAAGTTTAACAAAAGATGCCAAGAGTCAGGTGAGAGTGCAGATAACTTTATTACTGATGTGCACAAAATGGCAGAAACCTGCAACTTTGGAGACTTACGTGAAGAAATGATCCGAGATAGGATTGTGGTGGGCATATGCAATACTCGCTTGTCAGAGAAGCTGCAGTTAAACGCCAAATTAGATTTAGCCACAGCAATCGCACAAGTGAGACAACATGAAGAAGTGAAAAAGCAACAAACTGTCTTGCGCCCAACTGAGTCCCCAGCCCATGTTGATGCAGTAGCTCACAATAAATTTAAGAAAAAGGGCTACAAACCAAAACCAAATCAACGCCATGCGCAGGCTGCACACCAGTCGTCCTCGGACAAGAGCAAAGCCTGTGGAAAATGCGGCAAAGCTCCAAAGCATCCGTGGAGTGAGTGCCCAGCAAAAGATGTTGAGTGCCGGAAATGCCATAAGGTAGGGCATTATGCGGCTGTGTGCCGAACAGAGCGAACTCTCAATTCAGTTGAGACAGAGTCAGAGGCTGAATATTCGGAGCCTGAATATTTAGGCACAGTCACAGAACAGAGTCCCCAGACAAGGTCCACATGGACGGAGAACCTGTCCATCAATGGGAGGCCTCTGTGCTTCAAGATAGACACCGGAGCAGGTGTCACTGCTTTGCCCGAGTCTGAATACACACAGGACAAGTATGGCCCACTGTCACCCCAGCGCAAGTCGCTGTTTGGTCCTAACAATAAGCCACTGGATGTGATGGGACAAGTAGACGCTGTGCTTCACAAGGGAGATAGGAAGATTGAGGAAGCGGTTTTCATTGTCAGAGACCTTAACACACCGCTACTGGGCCTCCCTGCAATCATGAGACTACACATGATCCCTCAGCTTCACAGCGTTGAAGATGATGAGACACACTTCCGCTCAATGTATCCGGAGGTGTTCACTGGACTGGGCCGACTACAAGGAGAATACAAAATCAAGCTGAAAGAGTCTGCTCAGCCCTACGCCCTCTCCGCCCCTCGACGAGTAGCCATCCCTCTCAGGAGCAAATTCAAGGAGGAGCTGAATCGGATGGAGGAGATCGGGGTCATTGCCCGCGTGGAAGAGCCAACTGAATGGTGCGCGGGTATAGTCCCGATTGTGAAACCATCAGGGAAAATACGCATCTGCGTTGACCTGACACATCTCAATGACAGTGTGGAAAGAGAGAGACTGATCCTACCTGCTGTGGATGAAACGCTTGCCAGATTGGAAGGAGCCTCAATCTTCACTAAACTTGATGCAACTTCAGGTTTCTGGCAGGTGCCACTGCACAAAGACTCGAGGCTGCTCACGACTTTCATCACTCCAGAGGGCAGGTACTACTTCAGAAGACTGCCTTTTGGTATCGCGTCAGCCCCGGAGCATTTCCAGAGGAGGATCTCTCAGCTCATTGAAGGAATGGATGGAGTGCTGTGTCACGCCGACGACATCCTCGTGACAGGACAAGACCGCGCCGAACACGATGACAGACTGCACAGAGTGCTGACAAAGTTCAGAGAGGCGGGGCTTACTCTGAATGACAAGTGCCAGTTTGCTATGACAGAAATTAAATTCCTCGGGCACATCGTCAACGCACAAGGCATCAGTGCGGATCCTGAGAAAATCAAAGCAATCCTGGACATGCCGGAACCAAAGAACGAGTCAGATATCCGCCGCTTTATGGGCATGGTCAACTTTGTGGGGAAATTCTCCCCGCGTCTCCCCGGACTGACAAAACCACTTCGAGATCTGCAGAGAAACAATACCTGCTGGACATGGGAAGCACCCCAGAGAAAAGCTTTCCGGGAGACAAAGAAAGAACTCAGCTCTGACACTGTGCTGGCTCAGTACAGCTCTACTAGGGAGACAGTAGTGTCAGCAGACGCCTCTTCCTACGGGCTTGGGGGAGTCCTGACACAGAAGCAACCAGACGGCTCGTGGCGACCAGTCGTCTACGTCTCAAGGAGTCTGAACACAACAGAAACAAGATATGCGCAAATCGAAAAGGAAGCCCTCGCAGTCACGTGGGCGTGTGAGCGCCTGAGTGGCTACCTGAGTGGTCTAGACTTCACATTACGCACAGACCATAAACCTCTCATCACCCTCCTCAAGTCGAGAGCACTGGATGACCTGCCGCCTCGGGTGCTCAGATTCAGACTGCGGCTGCTCAGGTTCAACTTTGACATAATATATGTGCCAGGCAAAAACCTAGTAACAGCGGACGCTCTGTCCAGAGCACCCCTACCTACAACACTCACGCAGGCTGAGCAGGAACTGGAGGAGGAATGCAGGGTGCACTGTGACAACGTGATAGCACACCTGCCAGCGACGCCGACCAAACTGGAGGAAATAAAAAATGCTCAGAACAGTGATGACACATGTAGACGCCTCAGATGCTTCATCAACAAAGGCTGGCCTCTCCGCAGGAGGGAAGTCCAGGAACAGCTACTTCCCTACTGGCCAGAGCAGGCAGACCTGCATGAGACTGAGGGACTGCTCATGAAAGGAGAGAGACTGGTTATCCCAGGACAGATGAGACAGGAGATACTTCAGAAACTCCACCAAGGACATCAAGGGATCAACAAATGCCTCGCCAGAGCAAGAGAATCGGTCTGGTGGCCCGGCCTCACATCACAGATCAAACAGATGGTCGAGCGCTGTGAGACCTGCGCTATGGAAACTCAGCCACCAGTCGAACCGTTGATCACTACAGACTTGCCCAGCAGACCGTGGCAGAGAGTGGGGGCAGACCTTTTTCAGTGGAAAGGAGGGGACTATCTGGTCTTAGTTGACTACTTCTCCAGATACATAGAGGTCTGTAACCTGACCAGTAGCACATCAGCACGCCATACTATCGAGAGGTGCAAAGCAGTCTTTGCCAGGTTTGGTTGTCCAGAGGTTCTTGTCACAGACAATGGACCACAGTTCTCCTGCCATGAGTTTGCTCAGTTTGCCTCAGACTTCAACTTCGCCCATGTGACAAGCAGCCCCAGATACCCCTGCAGCAATGGGGAGGCAGAAAGAGCGGTCAAGACCGTCAAGTCACTTCTCACCAAGGAGGGGGATTTTCACAAGGCTTTGCTGGCGTACAGGGCTACGCCTCTAGCTCATGGGAGCTCCCCGGCGCAGCTGATGATGGGAAGGAGGATCCGGACCCCAGTTCCCATTTCATCTCAACAGCTTCAACCGCAATGGCCAGATCTCCAAGCCTTCCGGGAGAAGGATGCAGCTCTGAAATCACAACAACAGCAGACGTACAACCGCCGCCACCGCACACAGACTCTGCCTCCTTTAGCACCAGGACAGCAGGTGTGGGTCATGCCTACTAAGACTCAGGGGACTGTTATAGGCGCTGCCCGCACGCCACGCTCCTACATGGTGGAAACACCTACAGGACAACTGCGGCGCAACCGGTCCCATCTAAGAGTGGTGCCAGCGCCTTCTGTATCCTTTATTCCAACAGTCACCAGATCAGGTCGTATGTCCAAGCCACCAGAGAGACTAGATATTTAAATAAAGTGACTTGATACTTGAGAATAAAATGATGGACTGATCAGTTGAGAAGTTAAACCAAAAGTGAGTTGATGTTTATTGTTTAGAACATAAGGAGGAGAATTAATTAATAGGAAATAACAAAATGTTCCTTTTTGTTCTGTGACAAAGCTAAACAAGATCTAAATGTGAGAATTGTGCTATGTTCTAAATGTGTAAAGCACTTGGTCTAGGATTAGTTTACAGAAGTTTTCCTGAGTAATATCTTCTGGTGTTTTATTAGTATTGGGGTGTATCCTTTAGCTAAAAGGGGGGGATGTAATGGTAGCAGCCAGGCCACAGGGTGGCGCTGCGGTAACCTGATAGATATGTCTATACTGTCGATCAAGGAGGAATAAAGAGTATTACAAATGGTTCAACACACGCTTCGTTGTTGCTTGAGTACCTGCAATATAGAGTAACAATACACTAGTCGTATAAGTAGGCTATATGAATTTCCATGTCTAATTGCAAGGGCGAGGCCAGAATATAATTACGATTGGTTTCAGCTGCCACATTTATCGTGCCCGATTATTCGTAGCCCATGATGAGATTGGCACCATATAAATGTTTGATGAAACGTATGTGAACGCTGTCGTGGTACCATCATTTCTGATATCAGATCTGCGCTGATTTCAACGTTCCATTGGTAAATGAGGTCCATTGTCCCAAGACCTGCAACTCTCAATCCTGACCAGGAGGCTCGTCCATTGAGGTACAGGAGGATTGTCCTCAGTTTTCGAGAGTAGAGAGGGATTACATTTTAAATATTAATATAGCCTATATATTACTCACACAATATATATATATATATATATATTTATATATATATATAATCACACAGTGAGTGTGACGACGTGGTGATGAAGACATATCGTTAATTTGCCACAAATTTACCGACGGTGCTAAATGCAACTTATGTAAAACGTTAGTCGTGTCCAAACGGGGTAACACCAGCAACCTCGCGAAACACAAGTTTCACTTTCGGTAAATGTGAAGCAGTGCAGCGTGTTTGACTGCTTTAGTGACGCACCTAATGCGACCGCTGTTGGCTCTGATAGCATATGCTGCAGTAGAAGATGAGCCAGGCTAAAGACTCAGGTAACACTCCGTTATTATAAATAAGTCTGTACAGTGCCCCACCCTACCCCCGCCCCAATAGAACCTCCCGCCCCTCCTGAAAGACCCCCCCCCCAAAAATGAATGCCAGTTGCGGACTTTTAGATCGCTAACGTTTTTAGCATTAGTCAATGGAGTTTAACACAGCGAAAATTAGCATCGTAACTAGCGGACATTTTCTGACTGGGAGTGAGAGATGATGAAATGAAAATATTTTCAGTTTCTGTAGCTAGCTGCATAAGTATTGTAGCCACAGTTAAGTGTATGCCTTCTGATGTTAGTAACTGTTATTGTTAACAGTTACTGTAGGGAGATGACCACAGCCCTTAACCCCACCAGATCGAGGCACATTATCAGACACCCTCATACCTGCTTGGCATGCAGTTGAAAATAGAAACATTATAGCCATAACTAGACCTGGTCCAGGGCGATATCCTACAGATAACGCCCTGTTACTCTCAATGCAATTTACCTATGAATGTGCTTCTCACGCTACTCAGGCTACTCACTGCTGCCGCCCATGTTGGGGATGATGCATTACATTACATTATTTACATGTTTTATTTACATGTTTTAAAGTTTAAAATTTGCCATAGTTAATAACTCAGCGTTAATGTTCTCCAGCTAATCAGATACCTCAACGCGAGTCTCTCAACACCATTTAAGATGTAATACATCATCCCCAACATGGGCGGCAGCAGTGAGTAGGCTAAACAAAGCGGAGAGCGCCGAATCACCATTAGAAGAAAACAGTCGATGCGCTGTGGATATTAGCCATTTAAGTGTACAAATTTGAAAGGTGGGGGACTACAAACTGTAGCGACCTCGGAGAAAAGGCTTTCATCTTTCCAACGATGTGTTTACTTTAGTGAGTAACAAAACGGTTTTGTCTGTAGACTCGTACGACCGGGCCGAGGAAGCGCATTCATAGGTAAATTGCATTGAGAGTAACAGGCAAGCCCCCAGGATCAGCTTGGCGCATTGAAGCCACCATGGGCTTTCAGGCCAAGCTCGGTATTGCAAGTCACGTGACGGCATGCAGCCCAAGAACCTTATTTCCCATGGTTTGTGGATTATGATAGATAGGGCTAGAAAAGGAAAACAAAATTTTTCTGGGTATCATTCAGCATCAGAGACCAATCTAATCAATATAAACTTTTAATTCAATTGGGTTTTTTTGTTTTTGAAGCCACCAATACCTGTATCGAGCCCATTTGAAACATGTGCTGTGAACGAGCCTCGGGGACGCTGGGCGCGCATTCATGAGTCCTGCAAACTCGGCGGAAAACACGTCACCATAGGAAGACCCGCCCTACTCTGCCTCTGATTGGATAGGAAGTCATATGTAATGACGTCGGCTAACATTTGCTATGCTTTTAGCAATGAAGCTGCTATGATTATGCTAATCGTAGATATGAACGTATGTCTATGATGCAAATTATCATGACGTGGTTACTTTAGGACATCGTTGGAAAAGATCTAGCGGGTCAATGTTGAATAACTTAGCTAACATTAGCTAATGTTACATTTCTTTATATTAACGTCAACTATATTGATAGGCTAGGTAGCTATGCTAACGGTTGCTAATGCTAACGGCTTAGGGTTAACTTTAGTTAACATTAGTTAATGCTAACGTTAGGTTCGGAGGTTTCAGATGTATTTCAATTTATTATCATTAACATAATGTTGAGCATGCTCAATGTGACATTGTTCATACATTGATTACAGTCTGTAATCTTGTCTGGCGTTATTTAGCTATAGTGGGCTGATGCTTGCTGCTGCTACTATAGCATTTGCCACATTATACATCAAATTAATCAAGCATGATAATTGTTATTACCTGAAGGCATTATTACCATTGCAAGTAAGCATGCCATGTATATGCCATGTCTGAAAATCAAATTAATAGTGTAATTCTTCCCCATCATAGCTCATTGTACACTGATATAATCATTCTCCTTGCCTTTGCTAATACTCATCTCTTTTATCAAACTTTGTGCTAGGAAAGAAATCTGAGTGTGATTCGGCGCTAGTGCTCATCCAGGCTGTTGTCATCTCCCACCTGGACTCCTGCAACTCCCTACTTGCTGCCATCCTGCAGCGTTGGCCATCAGACTCCTGGAGAAAGCTGCTGCTGACCTGGTGTTCAACAGCCCCATGCTCTTCCACACAACTTCCCTACTCCGTTCTCAGCACTGGCTCCCTGCGCTGTCCCATCCAGTTTAGGACTGTGGTGCAAGCCTACAGGGCAAATGAACAGCTCCCTCCTACCTCCAGGCTGTGGTCAAGCTCTGCTGCCTTGAGGTGATTGGTTCCCCAGTTGCTCCAAGCCCCCCTACGGCAGATTGGCGTGGCCATGGCTTTTTTCTGTCCTGGCCTCACAGTGGTGGAATGAACTGTCCACTGACTTAGAGGATTTTATGCAGACTAACGAGTGTAGGCAGGGAAACACAAAGGTGTCTATAAGGAAAGGAGCTGACTGCCTTAGCAAGTGGGTTGGTGAATCAGAACACATAATCAGCTCTGCCTTCTGTTTGACCAGGTTAGCCAATGGGGCAACTGTGGCCCAGTCACATGCCTGCTACCTGCTATATAGCAGGCGAGAAGTAGCATGCCATATAGTACCTTCTTCTCCAAGAAAACGATATAGCAGGTGAGAAAAATGTAGCATGCTACTCGAGTCAGGTGACGGGAATGCGTGGGTTACGTCGTTAGGCTTGGGCGAAAAGGCGTTCAGTTACCCACCCTCAAACCTGTGGTTAGTTCATATTCTGGTTATATTCTGTCAAATATATCGTTTCGAAAAATTGTTTCTTTATCCAGGCATCTTAGTTTTAACATTTTCATTATAGCGGAGCAGGTCATATTTGCTTGTATGTGATATTTATTTTGTTCACAAGTTTGCGATCGTACAGCCAGGCTACAGAGCTCCAGAAGCCGTAGCAGAGGACTCTGGGCCGGCCACAATGTGATCCAGCTCGGCTTGGCATAGGGGTTCCTGGAGCTCTGTAGCCTGGCTGATCGCAAAGTTGTGAACAGAATAAATACCACATACGAGCAAATATAACCTGCTCCGCTATAATGACATTTTTTTTTTCCGAAACGATATATTTCACAGAATCGTTATTTGATGGCAGGTACTTAAAGGGCAATGCTCGTTTTTGACAACCTGGACCTTATTTACGACATATTATAAGAAGTTTGACTCACCGAGATCACTTTGGTGTAGTTCGGAGGCCTGTAGAAGAAATTTAAAATCCAGCGCGAGCCAGTATATCCATGTAATGACGGTGATCGGGGCACCGAGAAGGCAGTTTCTCAAAATCTATTTTCGGCCGCTAAACGGTTGTTTTCATCAATCAGATTGGATGAATCGACAGTTGAGATTCCTCAACGCGAGGCATTGTTTCAATATTCTCGGCACCAACAACGATCGTAGCGCAGAGAATGTGAGCCGGAGAATAGCCAGTCTGCGCGCTGGCCTGTGCGCATGCGTGCTGGAGCAAGTGGGGAAAGGCGTGTAAAGATCATATTACAGAGGCTAAAGACCCCGTATTTGAAAACCGAAACAATGCCTCGCGTTGAGGAATCTCAACTGTCGATTCATCCAATCTGATTGATGAAAACAACCGTTTAGCGGCCGAAAATAGATTTTGAGAAACTGCCTTCTTGGTGCCCCGATCACCGTCATTACATGGATATACTGGCTCGCGCTGGATTTTAAATTTCTTCTACAGGCCTCCGAACTACACAAAAGTGATCTCGGTGAGTCAAACTTCTTATAATATGTCGTAAATAAGGTCCAGGTTGTCAAAAACGAGCATTGCCCTTTAACAATGCTAATGCACTGGTTACTGGCGTCATGGAGGTATAATATAATGCAGAATGGGAGGCTGTTACTGACACATAATGACCGCTAGATGGCGCTTGTGTGTGTGTGTGTGTGACACCAAATGCGGCTGTATAGCCTATCGGTATTATCAAAGCATATCACTGATAACACTTGAAAAATAAGAACACATTGATGATGTGTATGTGTATGATGTAGGCCTATTCACCTATTGAGCAATTTATGGATGGATTTATAGATGAATTCTATGTTTACTCAGGCCCGGTCGGATTTCTGGCCAAGCCGCTGGTGTAGGCTTGTGTTGCAGTTTCAGAGCTGTCAAACTGGCAAGCTAGACATTATGCCCAATTACGCTATGCTAAGAAATCGTACGCTACATAATTTTATTTATTGACATTATCGACTTTTCGCCGTTTGCGTGGTCAAGTTCAGGTTTACCTTAACGTTAGCTAGCTAGCGCTAGCTAGCACTAGCTATCTCTTGTCAACATATTTGGGCATCATTACATACACATAGCAGATTGTAGTGCATAATCGTTTCTATTATTTTGATTACAACGTACAAATTTACTTTACGTTGCCCTAAAGTTATCTTTGTCGCCGTACCCATGTGGGCTGCCATCTTGTTTAGAAGGCTGTGTGACGTCAGAGTGCAACTGGGAGTACATCGATCTGGTACGAGTTCACGGGTGGGAAGTTACGGGTTTGACTGCCATTCCAGTGCATTTTCCTATGCCTATTTGCATGTCAATGTAGGCTTAAACTCATTGAGAATTCCGTGGGGGTTGGGAAGGGCTACAAGGTATGGCTTTTGGTTAGCCTACAGCCCTACCAAGAAATGTTAGTCCCACCATGAAACAACCAAGACATTTAGAAAAAGTCAAATATCAAGGTGTCTGAACATTAATTCATTCGTTCATTTTCTATTTCCAAGTAGCATTATCGTGCACAGATCAAAATGTCTCTGGACGCAATTGGATAGACCTGAAGCCAATCAGAGCAAAGAAACGTGGGTAGTGGATCTGCGCCACAGATAACACTGATCTGAGATCAGTTAGATCTGCCATCAACGTTCTGTGTCATAGCCTACGTCACGTTCGTAGTGAGTGAGTGAGACCGTCCACTGACTGTGCAAAACGTTGCGTTTCAAAATGAACTAGTGAACCAGTTTGCCTGACAAATGTGAAATAAGCAGAATCGTATTGTCTAACTCAGTAGTGGCGACCGCCCATGTCTGTTGCTAATTCACTCATAGGTTGCTAATTCTCATTCATTATCACCATCAATCACCTGCATAATACGCAAAGGTCACTCACCTTGTAAGAAAATATCGCACCATCAAATTGGTATCACTGGACATGAAAACAATGAGTTGATTCCTGAAGTACCTACACCGAAACTAATTAAATTGGGTGATACGTGATACGCCGATAGGCCTAAAAACATACATGTTCAAATAAAATGCCAGATCAGATGCCACATAAACTAAAGTAAACATCAGCTTATCACTTAGGAGAGTTGGCTGAGCTTATTTGGATTGTAGCAGAGAATGATTTATATAAATGGTTGCTCCCTGTCCTTTGACATCCGCTACCAGCAAACAGACAGCTAGGCCTATTTGCATGTCAATGTAGGCTCAAACTCATTGAGAATTCCGTGGGGGTTGGGAAGGGCTACAAGGTATGGCTTTTGGTTAGACTACAGCCCTACCAAGAAATGTTAGTCCCACCATGAAACAACCAAGACATTGAGAAAAAGAATTCCCAACTTCTCCTCCCCTTCAACCCCAAGTACAAACCCTTCTCTAGAGAGAAGCCGTCTGACCGCCTGATCCCAGCATGGTATGAGGTGGAGAAGGACAATCTGATCTCTGAGCTAAGGCAGGTTAGCAAGGTAGCTATCACTGCTGATGGCTGGACAGCCGTCAGTCAGGACCACTACCTTACTGTAACTGTGCACTACGTCTTGGAAGGTCAGATGAAAGAGAAGATCCTCAAGACGAGAGCCGTGTACGAGGCACAGACAGTGCATTCTGTGGCTGAGGAGATAGATGGGATCATGGATGAGTTCAGCATCTAATAGAAGGTTGTGGCAGCCATAGTTGACAACGCCTCCAACATGGATGTTGCTATAAAGCTCAGAAGATCTACAAAATCCTACGAGTGTCCAACTGGGAAGCCAGGATCCGTGCCACGGTGGTGTGGATGAAGAGGTCCCACATGGCCAAAGTGGTCTTGAAGGAGAAGCAGCAACTGCTCAGTAAGATCACATCTCAGTACATTCTTTTGATTATAGATACATGATTGAAAAATGAATGATATTAAAGTGTAATGGTAATTTAATATTGTTTTTTTTTACTCATGCTTTTTTATAATTTTGTCATTAAAGATAACGGCAACATACAATATGTTATTCACTAAAACAGTTAGGCTATATGAAAATTAATGTTAGTAAATGGATAGATTTTGTGTGACTTATTTTGTTTGTGTGATTTGTTTGTCTTTTCCTGTCAGGTCTGCCCATCCACATGCTCATCCTGGATGTCAGGACGAGGTGGAATTCTCTCTTTCTCACGATTGAGAGATTCTTTGAGCAGTTCCCCGCCATCCAAGCTGCTCTTATGGACCCACGGCTCAGGAAGCAGGTGGAAAAGGACAGAGTCAATTGCATGGACACAGAGGACTTCAGGAAGGCAGAGGAGTTTGTGGAGCTGATGCGTGTGCTGCACACATCCACACTGTGTCTCCAGTGAAAGAAACCCAACCTGTGGCCAGATCATTCCTATCCTCCAAAAGTTGCAGGCCCATTACACTGTGCGCCAGGGGGAGTCTGCCTTCGTGATCGCTATCAAGCAGGCCATTTGGGGTGATCTCTCCAAGCGCTACCAGGGCAAGGATGTCTGGGCCTTCCTGGAGGAGGTCACACTGATGGACCCAAGATTTAAATCCAGAATCGAGGAGGACGCCATCTGGGATAGGCTTAAGAAAAGAGCAGTGGCAGCAAACACAGTGGAAGCAGTAGGAGAGCTGCCAGTGCAACAGACACAACAGAGGCGGGGTAAATGACGAAGAGGAGGAAGGCTACACTCCACCTGTGAAGAAGAAGAAGACAGCCTCCTTGATGGCATCGACATTGATAAAATCCTAACGATTCTCTCCTAAACATACATGTTCAAATAAAATGCCACATCAGATGCCACATAAACTAAAGTAAACATCAGCTTATCACTTAGGAGAGTTGGCTGAGCTTATTTGGATTGTGGCAGAGAATGATTTATATAAATGTATATATATATAAAATGCACAAACTAGGATGGAAACTGGCATGGATAACGTGGCTGGTGTGTGCTTCTCTTTTCTGAAAAATACAAAACAGAGAAACGACCTTAATAATAAATTAGATTTATAAAGTGCCTTTCAAGACACCCAAGGACGCTTTACAAGAACAGAGAAGACCAATGAGACAAAACAACAGGCAGGACTAACTCAACGATGAAGCCAGAAAAGCCTCTTTTCATCACAGCCCCCCGTCTTCATCTGGACACAAGCCTGCCCTGACCTCTAACCCCTTTGCTCCCAGGGTGTAACTTTTGATCCACCTCACTTTCAATGTACTGATCAATTGTGCTGCCCATTCATATTTGACATGCAAGTGACATTTCTTGAAGCTTGCTGTTTCCTTTGGACAGCGGCATGGGGAGACTGCCATAATGCTGCTCTGTCCAATTAAATGCTGCGTTATATTGGAGCTGACTGACACGCCAAGAGGGGGGCGACGGTGTTGGAGAGTGATGGCCGGAGTTGGGAGATGTTTTTGAGGTGAAAAAACTAAATACATTCATACATACATATTTAGTTCTCAATTTGTAGGAAAATATATATATAATTCTTCTAACTAAAACAGCAGAGAGAGAGAAGAGAGAGAAAGCTTTTCATACCTTTTGAGGGGTTTTGTCGGAAGGACCACAGTTGGCAGGTTCAGGAGGGATTTTTCACCTTTCAGGGAATGGATGAGTCGTCTGTGGAAAAAAAGAAAAGCAACACATGAATTAATTGAAATTATTTTCATTTGTTTTGGTAACACACACACACACACACACACACACACACACACAGCAATTGCCTTTTTTGAACTAAATGACCCCCAAGACTACAGTAATGAATCATGGACTGTGGGGGGTTGGGTCACACACACACACAGACACACACACACACACACACACGTGTGCATACTCTTTCTCTCTTATTCGACTCTTTCTCTCTTATTCGAACTGCAAAAGTAGCACATTGGGATCATGTAGTAGAGCACTGTCAAAACAGACATTCACTGGCAAATTAAACATTCATTGTTGGATAGAAAGATTTATATTTTGCAGGCGTAAATCATTAGGCCTACTTTAGATTTGGTGTTGACTGAAACAAGAAGTCGGCGCACTTTGAAGAAGCACAGTTGCGCCTAAGGGTGGTTTCACATATGTAGTGCGCACCAATGATGCGCTCCAAATGCGATTTAAATGCGTGAAATTCCATTTTTCAACTAGTACGCTTGGTTTCACATATGCTATTTTCACCACGGTCCAAAGCTGTCCTGAGTGTCATGTTTCCATGACGACGGCTGTAAACGGGAGTAGACCGGCTTGAGATGTAAACAAGACGTAAACATGGAGATGTTACAGCACCTGTTGCTCATAGCACTAGTGCATATTTATGTCTCTTGTCCTCTTATTTCGGTTATTTCAGTTATAATATTTCAGTTATTCAGTCCCTCATCACCTTCGTGCTAGCTCACTCGATAGCTAGCTCGCACTCCACTGGAGAGTCAAGTAAACAAACAGTGCACCCCACAATGCACAGCGCATCTGTCTATGGGGTCTTTTTTAGGTCAAGCATGTTGCTTCACAAGGAAGTACTGTCCGTCCGAGAACGGGCGGTTTCACACAACAACTGGAGCACCCTAGAAAATGGTTGTAACCGCTCCGAAAACACCTCTTCAGGAGGGTCTCGGAGCGGCTGTTTTAGTGCGCACTTGTATGCGATTGTTGTGTTCACACAGGCCCATACAGAGCGCTCTCAGGGCCAAAGCTCATTTGGTGTGCACAAAACTATGTATGAAACCACCCTAAGTTACTCCCTTTACGCACAAATATAATGAACGGATATTTATTCTTGATAAGTTCATGAGGTAACTTACAGTGGGATTGATCATTTTGTGCGTATAAACAGTGGCTAAGCATAACACTTAAACAAACAGAGCTAGCTAACATACAGTGCTAACAAAAACAGTGCCAAACTTACATCATCGACGAGATCCAAATTGTCACGTCTCCAAATCCCCCAAGCTCCTCTTCCGATGAGCTGGACTCAAAGACAGCCTCTAAAACCTCAGCACATCTCCTGTTTTTTGTTTGTTTGCTCATTTTATCTCCTCAGGTAGCCTAAGTTCATTCAGGTAACGTTAGCCCAGCCAGATTCAAAAGATCCTCCCGAGTTGTTTGCAAACCACATGGCCCAGGTTTATCCAATGGGGGCCTCTCTTGATAGAAAGTGGTGAATATTGCGGATGGTCATTGGTTTATTATGTCTGAGACTGATAGACAGCTGAATCCACCAGTGGGGAATTCACATGGGGAAAGCTCCAACCAATGGAGATTCAGAGAAGGCAGCGTACGCTGCCTTCATGAACCAATCATAAACGCTGTAAATCTCAAGACATGAAACAGACGTCTTGTCAGGCCCCCAGGATTCGAAATCTAAAGTTAAGCCCTATTGAACCGCGCCATCTTGGCAAATTTGTAGTCATTTGGCTATTTCCAGTAACTTTTGTACTTGGATCGGTATTGGGATTGATCAAGGGCGAATGTGAAATAGCAGCCACGAACTCAGCGGGTTATCTGAGATGCGGTAGCAGCGGCCAAAGCTCCTGCTGGCGGGGAGTGAAGCTTTTCAACTCGCCTGTCAATGGCTCCCTGGAGGAATTTAGCCTGGCTGCAATAACGTTATCGCAAACGGAATGAATACCATCTACTAGCAAACAAAACATGTTCAGCTATAAAACTGAGTAAAAACTGTGTAAAAATATGTAAATATGATTTCTGTGCGTGTTGATATGACTGAAAAATATATAAAAAGTACGACGCCCGCGCCACCGCAGGTGCAGACGCCAGAGGGATAAAGCACAGTTATTTTTACTCACACCAAGGCTCCCAATTATATTATGCTCCCTTTTATATTATATATTTGCTTTGTCCAGATTGCCAATTGAAAAAAGGTGAGGATTTGCAGCTCTCCCTTGGCCCCTTCATACCAGCCAGCAAGAAGATCACTATGCACTAGAGCTTTGATTTTGCACAACAGGTGAGAATACGTTCATCCTATCATGCATTAGCTAGTCTATTTAATCAACACATTCTGGTACAATTTTATCTATATGGAGTGCCAGTACTGTGGGCAATAGTTTAATGTACTTTCTTCCTTCTATTCTATTGCAGTTTTGATGCTGAGAGACCTGGCATGGTTGTGGCCAGAGAACACCGTGATGCACCGGCAGTCGAGTTTCAGCTGCTGCGCAAGCCTGATGTCCTGCCCCCCAGAGAAGGTCTTCTTGTGCAAGCCCCACCCGGACTGGACATGGCCAGACAGACGTATCTCTTTGACAAGATCAGAGAGTTCTGTTCTGATGAGGGACGAGACGTCACATGTCCCCCGCCAAACTCCACAGCAGCTCAGAACAAGACTGTCCGCTTGTAGATTCACTGCAGATCATCAGGACGGACAGCACTGCAGGAGAAAGGCCACAGCCTTTCCTGTTTTCCTGTTTGTATACTGAAGCGTTGCTTGTTCTCTTGCACAGACTTGCCCACACTTGCACAGACTGCATTGTTAGAATATTGAATACTGAGCTGAGTACTGTTGTTATTACCTTGCGTATTGAGCTGGGGACTGTTATTACTTTGTTGTACACTTGATCACAATGAACACTATGCACCTTGTCTATAAAACAGACAACTGACTGTACACTTTAACACTTAGACAGTTGCCTTTTTTTGTACACTTAACTACTTATGCTTGTACTTTATATCATGTATGTGACAATAAAGAACGTTAAATTTGAACTTCATCTTATATTGTTCTTAACTGCATTCACAACACAAGATTAATACTGACTCAAAGAGTGTGGGGTCATCAGTGAGAGAGCACCTCACTTGGCAGCCACTCTCAGGTAATACCCCAAGTTGACAGCCACTCTGACAGATAATGACAGATCGTCCTGTGGGGGAGTGGCTGGGGGAGGGGTTACCAGGCCATTGTTCACGCCCAGTACCTGGCAGTCAGAGGTGTGAAAATGTTGGAGAACTTTGGAGGGAGATTTTTCAGCTAAGTTGATTTGGCAGTACTAGCATTCAAATAAGCATATCTTCTTCAAATATGTTCAGATTTCAATGTATGAGACCTCATTTGAAAGCTTACAATCTGCACTTTCATAATCTGTAAAAAACTGAAAAATGAAAATGCCTAGTTGAGGACCAAATTACCAGCGGCGGTCACATTTGCATCATAGATTGAGTGCTATTCATTTGAGGACATTTGACCTGTGTTGAACTGATAGCATACGTTTTGAGATTAAACACAGTTTTCTCTAAATGAGCCATTGTGTGAGTAACATTTTGCATTCATTGTTGAAGTCACATATAGTCTACCACAAAAATATGTGACCGCCGCTGGTAATTTGGTCCTCAACTAGGCAAAGGTCATTTTTCAGTTTTTTACAGATTATGAAAGTGCAGGTTGTAAGCTTTCAAATGAGGTCTCATACATTGAAATCTGAACATAGTTGAAGAAGATATGCTTATTTGAATGCTAGTACTGCCAAATCAACTAAGCTGAGAAATCCTCTTCCAAAGTTCTCCAACATTTTCACACCTCTGACTGCCAGGTAATGGGCGTGAACAATAGCCTGGTAACCGCACCCCCAGCAACTCCCCCACTGGACAATCTGTCATTATCTGTCAGAGTGGCTATCAACTTGGGGTATTAACTGAGAGTGGCTGCCAAGTGGGGTGCTCTCTCACTGATGACCCCACACTCTTTGAGTCAGTATTAATCTTGTTCTTAAGGGGAGACACGGTAGGTGAAAACATCGTTTTTCAACGCCCTGGTCAAATTTGAGATTTTGTGCTAGTTTGCTTCCATAACATGTCTTCTTTCATACTAGTGGAAATAAAACATCAAAAATACGCATTTAGATGTTTATTTTACTTCATTTAGTCTGTTTGCGTCTGTAGATTCTTCCTAAAATCACCAAAAGTTAGCATCTTTTCGCAACGTCTCGCAGCGTTTCTTTTGTCTGGACCGGGTCATGTCGGGTATCTATGGATTGGTCTCTCTCTCTAGCACACTGTTATCGCAACCAAACCTGATAGTTTCATTTGTATCAGCAACCAATCGTGGAAATACAAAGGCGGGTTTGATGCTAAACGTGAAATCTCATTGGCTGTTGTTGATTTCTGAGAACGTGATTGGTTCAGCGCGTCATGTGACACGTTTTCACTTCCTGATATCTAATCCAAACAATGCCGTCTGTAAAGCGTTCTAAATGTAATAAGCAACAACGACAACAGTGTTTGCCCGCAAGGTTGAACAGAAAACAAGAGAAACTAAATGGAAATGTTTACATTTATGAGACAAAAAGTGCCTATTCGCGCAAGTTGTCATTAGCCGGTGCGAGCATGTCCAGTAAGCAGCAGGGAGATGAGGCTAGTGTTAGCATGTCCAGTGAGCAGCAGAGAGATGCGGCGCGTTTGAATGAGCTGATAACTGGGTTGATTTGTCCTAATTGTGCAGGGACTGGTCTCAAAATTAACATAGATCCTCAGAATAGTGGGTTCTGTAGTACTTTGCTCTTAGAGTGCAGTCTTTGTGAGAAATGGCTATCGCAAAAGTGTCTACACATCCAACTCGGCTTCATGATACAACTAGGAATGATGTTGCATTTGATGTCAATGTGAGGATGGTCCTCTTAGCGCACGAGTTAGGGTTGGGGTATGCAGCTCTCCAAAAGATTAGTAAAGTGTTAGGGATCCCAGGGCTTCATCTGAAAACGTATCAGAAACATGACAAGAGGGTGACAGGTAGGCTATTGAAACGTGTTCCCTCTCTCTCTCTCTCTCTCTCTCTCTCTCTAGCCAATATCAGAAGCCTATAGCCTACATATGCACAGTAGTCTCCCTCTCTCTACCTGTGGCATTTCTACATGCATCCATAAACTGACCAAATAAACTGTTTTAATTTCAGTTGCTGAAATAGAGAGAGGTCTGGAGTCCTTGCACATAAGCAGAGAGCAGATTAGGCAGGCATATGCAGATGTGGACCCAGAGGTAGGTAAGCTGACTGCCAATAAATGCAAAATGTTACAAAATTATTACAGTTATTGAGAATTATTACAATAATTCTCAATAACCAGCGTTCAGTGGACAACATGAAGGCGGCAATATGGGGTAGTCTGCTTCACTGATGACAACCCCATGCGCACCAGGAACATATTGTGGTTTTAGGACAGGCTGAGTGGGTTCTACAGACCAGCTGCTTAGAACAGTTTTGTGAACTGCAGCTGAGTGGGTTCTACAAACTAGTTTTGTGGATAGCTAGTGTGGTGCCATCTGAGGAGTGACTGTAGACCTATGACGGCGTAGCTTGATGTCTCCTATGGTGTTGCTTTTGACGATGGTTATATCACTTGTTTGTTTGGCAATCTATATTTAGCTTCTATTGGTGTTTACCCTGCATTGTTTACCACATCTTGTCCTGTGTATTTATGAATCAGCTTACTCTTCATGTTCATTCATTCATTCATGTTTTCTCCATGTAAAACGCTTAAAAAAACACAAAAAGCTAGATAATCTGTTTTCTCATGCATGTCCTCGTCAAATGTGTCTATCTTTGTCCATGATCTGTTTAACAAAATAATACAAGCTTTCTAAAAGGGAATGTTCTCTTCCCTACTTACATTGTCTCGTCTCTAGTCTCGTTTTACTAACATCCCACTCGTGGGCTGTACCTTGACGTGGTGAGTGGGCTTCCAACTAAACAGGTCTTACTTCTCTATACAAAATGTCTACTCCTGGACTATTTTGAATCCACAACATGCTGTGTTATTCAGTTTTCAGTTTCTATGTGTTTTCAGATGTTGTGTAATGTTGTTACTAATGATGTGATTGGATATTGTGTTTGTAAATATTGGTTTACAATGCAAATGTATGTTTTTTTACAATACAAATTTTCAAAGCCCGTTTCCTCAAAATGAGTTATTTCTCATCTTAGGGACATCAAAACCACCACTTGAGTAGCACCTACATACACCTAACTTTCCAGTTTTGTTCCAATCCATATTCTGAGAGTTTGTCCAAGGGGGATTTTTTAAATTTCATTCATAGCCTGATTTATATAACAGTTTATCCATGAAACATGGCGAAAATTGGTCTTTTTATGACTGTTGACAGTATTTTCTGATTTCTGAAGTGAAGAAAAGAGATATCAAAAATCCCCCTTGGACAAAGTTTGAATAGGGATATGTGAACAAAATGAAACAAGAATTTTGAATCTGGCTTGAACCAGTTAAAAAAATTGATTTCCCGAAATTATGCAAATTAGCGCATATTTAGCGCATATAATGCCTAATTTGCATATTTATCCATAAGATATCAGAAAACTTGTAATACAAAAAAGTTGCTCCTTAATGTACCTAACAAACTGGGGGAGTTTGATGGTGATACCTATTAAGGCTTTTTTTTTTCCTATTCACCTGGGGTGTCTCCCCTTAACTGCATCCACAACACAATATAAGATGAAGTTCAAATTTAACGTTCTTTATTGTCACATACATGATATAAAGTACAAGCATAAGTAGTAAAGTGTACAAAAAAAGGCAACAGTCTAAGTGTTAAAGTGTACAGTCAGTTGTCTGTTTTATAGACAAGGTGCATAGTGTTCATTGTGATCAAGTGTACAACAAAGTAATAACAGTCCCCAGCTCAATACTCAAGGTAATAACAACAGTACTCGGCTCAGTATTCAATAGTCTGACAATGCAGTCTGTGCAAGTGTGGGCAAGTTTGTGCAAGAGAACAAGCAAAGCTTCAGTATACAAACAGGGAAAGGCTGTGGCCTTTCTCCTGCAGTGCTGTCGTCCTGATGATCTGCAGTGAATCTACAAGCGGACAGTCTTGTTCTGAGCTGCTGTGGAGTTTGGCGGGGGACATGTGATGTCTCGTCCCTCAGAACAGAACTCTCTGATCTTGTCAGAAGAGATACGTCTGTCTGGCCATGTCCAGTCCGGGTGGGGCTTGCACAAGAAGACCTTCTCTGGGGGGCAGGACATCAGGCTTGCGCAGCAGCTGAAACTTGACTGCCGGTGCATCACGGTGTTCTCTGGCCACAACCATGCCAGGTCTCTCAGCATCAAAACTACAATAGAATAGAAGGAAGAAAGTACATTAAACTATTGCCCACAGTACTGGCACTCCATATAGATAAAATAGTACCAGAATGTGTTGATTAAATAGACTAGCTAATGCATGATAGGATGAACGTATCCTCACCTGTTGTGCAAAATAAAAGCTGTAGTGCATAGTGATCTTCTTGCTGGCTGGTATGGAGGGGCCAAGGGAGAGCTGCAAATTCTCACAGGCCTGGAGCTGGTTTTTGCTCATCCTGTAACCAAAACAAAAAACAAATGTGTCAGACTACCATACCTCTCATGCTCTCTCATTCTGTTTCTCTCTATAATATAGCTACCTAGCTAGATATTAGCTGCCTCGCTGGCTAGTTTAGGAACAAAGGGCTAGCTCACTAGCTAGCCATGTCCCTGTGCTAGGCAGCTGGCTGGATATTATCTGCCTCGCTAGCTAGTTTAGGCACAAAGGGCTAGCTCACTAGCTAGCCATGTCCCTGTGCTAGGCAGCTGGCTAGATATTAGCTGCCTTGCTGGCTAGTTTAGGAACAAAGGGATAGCTCACTAGCTATAGCCATGTCCCTGTAATGGAATTACTGTTCTAGTAAAAAGGATTTACCAAGATTCGCTCAAAAGGTTAAGTCTGGTTTATTGTGAAAACATACGAGCGCAAGGACTTTCTGGACAACGCAGCAGAGTGGTTAATCCAGACAAGCGCCGGCTCTGGGTTTTGCTGTGCCTTATATGCAATCAAAACACAGGAACGGTGCTTCCAGGATGTGATTGGCTACTCCATTGTACGTCATATGAAATGGCAGGCGTGGCCAAGAGTACAGACATGTGACATGAGAAAAAGGCGGCAATTGGGGACAGAGGATGACAAAGGATGGTTATTCTGTTGTAGACAGATTCAAAGTGTATGGCCTCCTGGAGGCCATTTTGTATGTTAGCACAGCTATGTGAATATTTGGGGGAGGTGATGAATTACAAAAGGAGAGAGAGAACAAAGGTTTAAGGTGTTTGGATGTAAAATCCTCAACAATCCCCCATTTGTGCCTGAACAGGTACACAAAAAGAAAATATAAAATCCAAACACAAAGTGTAAACATTCAGCTATGCTATACATGTGGAAAGGAAATAATCTCTCCACTAGGTGGAGCAAAAGATTTTTTATTTTTTATTTTATTGTGAAATATTTAACAAAAAAATAGATTATTTTCTTTCCACGTGCAAAATCACGCACCAAAACCCCTTGTTTCAGAAATATGACAGGAAACAAGGTAAAAAAGATGACATGATTATATACTATTCATAGTCTAAAAGTGGACAACCATTCACCAAAAACCTTGATTTAAAGTTTGAACAAGGCAAAAAGATGAATGGTTACCAGTGTAAGAAGGGCAAAAAACCTCTTGGTCAATTTAGAGGAAAAACCCAAACTTATTTATCAACTCATGTTTCAACCATTGTAACTCTTGTAAACAAATATGATATTTTTTCAAGATAATTTCAAAGTTCATTCACTCTTGTTGTGAATAATCGCATGTAATTTCCTCTGGATCATAGCTTCCATGTTTGCGTCTCTGAATGTTTAATGTAGGTTCCAGTGTGTGCGGTTAGAGGTGCAGTCATTGTTGTTGAGATTGTCCACGTTGTTATACCACAACCACGAGAAGGAGGTGACCGGCAAGGTCAGTCTCTGATTGCTCATCAGAGGAGAGGACAGTGTGGCGGTGACCGTCAAGGTCACTCTCCGATTGCTCATCAGAGGAGAGGACAGTGTGGCGGTGACCGCTTTGCCCTTGAGATCTCTGGTTCGGCTGCATGGACCGTCCTCTCAGCTACTTTTGACAGCTATTCCACACAGGCCAGAATGCCATGGTCCTGATTGTTCCATCTTTGACGGGTAGGTTCACCCCGTTACATCTCTTTGACGGGTAGGTTCACCCCGCTACATCTCTTTGACGGGTAGGTTCACCCCGCTACATCTACTTCTCTTCCATGTTTTCTGGCCTGTTCTCAGGCTGCTCCTCTGCTCCTTGGTTTGGGAGGCAACGGCGTCGAAGTTCTCTCAGCTACTCTGGCAGCCGTCTGCGTGGTGAGTTGAATCTGGTACGGCCCCAGGTCGCGGATCAGGACCCAACGGCCTGGTTGGAGATGATAAGAAGAAGCCCTCTCTGGCGTCCGGAATGGTCACCTTTCCTTAGTGGGGACTTCATACGGGGAGCAGGTCGGCAATGTCTTTGAGAGACATGGGAGGAGAGACCTGTGAATCCACAGATGAGAGAGACAACAGAGACAAAACAGAAGAGCAAAAGGAGAGTCCTCTGGTCTGGTCTCCCTGTTCCCCTCTTTGAGTCCTCTGGTCTGGTCTCCCTGTTCCCCTTTTTGGTCAGGAACAGTTATCAGCAGTCTGTTGAAGATACTCAGAAACATGGTTAAGTGCAAGCTCCTGCTTTGGGGAAAAATTGTGTTATTCAGTCAGGAAAACTTAAACAGGGTGTCTGTTCAAGTGTCATTAGAGCCAGTCGGGTTCGTCAGTCTATGTAGTTTGTCAGTGGGGATCTAGCTTTTGTCCATTTACCGAATCGGACAGTAGCAGGGATCTAGGCTCTGCAGTAGCCTACAGTGACATCAGGGGCAGTGTAAGAATTACTTTAACATGCCCAGTCCCCAGTCATGATCAAGGCAATTGGATTTTGCTCTTAGAATTTCTCTCGCGATTTTATGAAATAAAAATAAAAATATTCTCATCTCAACAAAACAACACCCCCTAAGGGTGAAAACAAATTCCCTGAAGTCAGGATAAAACAGAGATGGGGGAAAAAAATGCATCACTCAAATAAAATAACACTAAAATGAACTCGCTTCATTTACAATTAACAAAACATCAATTATCAATTAATCAAAAAATCAATCAAAGCTTTATTTGTATAGCTAATTATTAAATATTGTATATCTAAAACTTCCCTCTTCTGCATTTGAGGACAGAGTATTTGGCACGCTTCGGACAAAATGGTCTCTTCCCTATGTCATACTTACCTGTCGTTCACGGTGAGTCGGTGACATGGCGTTGGCCCTGCATCCCACGAACCACAGGTCGCCCATCTGTAGAGAAGCAGGCCGGTAACCTCCATCTCCACCTCCGGTCCTGTGCCCGTCTCCTGGTTCGGCATTCACCCATCACCAGCAACTGGTCCTTTGTTCTCCCTCTGGCTCGATGGCGGATCACGGGAGAGCGGAGTGGTGTTTTCTGCTTCTCCCAGGCGACCAGCTACTAGATTCTAGCAGTTAGGATTTAACAGTCGAAACAGTGTACAAAATACTTACAATTCTTTACCTGGATAAAAGGCGCGCTTAACAAACAATACAAGGCAAGAGCCGAAGCTCAAACAGTAAACAACAAAACGAACAACCCCGTGCAGGGACACAGAACACAAAAGACGAACAAAGGCCCACGTTACAACAAGCAAAAACCATATGCCTGCCTGCCCGGCTGAACCACCAGCCTCTTGGTTGGAAGCTACCCACCCACCCGGGATAAAGGGGAAAACGTTTCTCCAAGAAACGCGGATGGACTACTACCAAACCACTCCCAGAAGCTACCTTCGCTGAGAAAAACATTCAACGGTACAACTCCTGCGACCGGCCAAAGGGAAGCCCGTTCTGTGCCAACTTTGGCGTATTAACTCAAAACCGTTCTAAACTGCAACCGATAAACAACCTTAACTGTACATCAACTGCAGGGGAACAAATCACGAGACCAAAATCCACACTTCTTCTGAAAGGCATATACCCTAGTAACGAAACAAGGACGAAGTCAAAGAACAATACAATATAATATATCTATTGTTGAGTCACAACTCCTTAGATAGTTACTAAACCCACCCCGGGGGTTTCTGTTTTCAACAATCTAGACCAACACAATCTGAAACGAAACCAAGGCAAATACCAAGCATAAAAGGATTCGTTTTTCAACGTACCGTGAGTTTAGCCGAGTGAAACCAACGAGGCGGACTTCTCCGAACCCATGCGGATAGGCGCAAAGAGAGAAGATTTTCCAGAGCTCGCTACTGCTCCGCACGTCTGGCTTCCTTCGTTGTTCACTCCAGGCGAACCTCACAGCAGCCGATCCCGTCCCGAGTCGCCAAATTGTAATGGAATTACTGTTCTAGTAAAAAGGATTTACCAAGATTCGCTCAAAAGGTTAAGTCTGGTTTATTGTGAAAACATACGAGCGCAAGGACTTTCTGGACAACGCAGCAGAGTGGTTTATCCAGACAAGCGCCGGCTCTGGGTTTTGCTGTGCCTTATATGCAATCAAAACACAGGTACGGTGCTTCCAGGATGTGATTGGCTACTCCATTGTACGTCATATTAAATGGCAGGCGTGGCCAAGAGTACAGACATGTGACATGAGAAAAAGGCGGCAATTGGGGACAAAGGATGACAAAGGATGGTTATTCTGTTGTAGACAGATTCAAAGTGTATGGCCTCCTGGAGGCCATTTTGTATGTTAGCACAGCTATGTGAATATTTGGGGGAGGTGATGAATTACAAAAGGAGAGAGAACAAAGGTTTAAGGTGTTTGGATGTAAATTCCTCAACATCCCTGTGCTAAGTAGCTGGCTAGTTTAGGAACGAAGGGACAGCTCAGCTAACTAGCATGTTAGCTAATGTTAGCTAGCTAGCCTATGTTAGTTAGTGCTAGTGCCTTTGTTATGCTAGCTAGACTTAGTTACTTGTTTAGAAAGGAGCTACTGCTAAACGACTAACGTTAATGTAATGTAAACAGCACAGATAGTATAAAGATAGCTTACCCCAAAGCAAAGCAGAATGCTTGGCGGCAGACAACAGTGGTGTGAATCTGGTACGTCGTTCGACGCTTGGTAGCAGCTTTGTTGATACAGTCATCTCTGTATCACAGGTCATCAAGAATACAACTCTGTGTACGAACGAGTCCTGCTCTACTGGAGTTTTAGCTGCTCTTAAAACTCTTTCCATGTCCTGGATGCCATCCCCGTCTTCTCTTTAGCAAAAGCTGTAGCATTCATGGTTAACTTGGGACTGCATGTAAACAAAGCCGGCGTGTTGGGGAAGGGTGGGGGGCGGAGAACCCGGAAGCAATAGCCAATGAAACCAAATCATGCTAATCGATCTGCCCGCCCCCAAACCCGACTCGAAATCAGCTAAAAACGAGCTTAGTTTGCAGACTAATTATACGTATTTCGTGAACCTAAAACTGTTGTCTGTTATAGTAAGTGGGTTCTTCACAACTTCAACTTTGGTAATACAGAAAAAAAAAAAAGAAGAAAAAAAACGTTTATTTATTTATTTTTCCCCCTAGCGCATTTCGGGGTTTGCCAAGTTGCGGACCAAATCACCAGCCGCTGTCACATATTATTGTTGTGCACATTCTTATATCCATATGTAATATGGAATATTCATTCAACCTTGATTCCTATAAAAACCGTATTGATGAACCTAGGCGACATCTGCTGGGAGAAAGTAGCATTGCAGCCTAAAAGTCAGGTAAAAAAGATGGCCGACCGGCTTTTAGCCAGAATTCGCGAAAAAAAAGAAGAAGACCAAACTACCTTTTCCTGGTGGGATTTCGAAGTTTCAAAAACACTGACACGTAAAACGCACATATCTAGAAAAAGTCGCATGGGTCACATGACCCACCCTCGGCTGTTCTAGTGTTTTAACCAGTGACCCACAAGATCAGCAGCCAATACAGATTTTACGTGATACTGGAGCTGCTCAGTCGTTCATTCTTGCTGGTGTACTCCCATTGTCTGAGGACACCTCATGTGGTTCTAGCGTGTTGGTACAGGGGATAGAGATGGGGTTTATGTCTGTGACCTTACACTCTGTGCATGTGCGCTCTGATCTAGTGAGTGGAGTGTTTAAAGTAGGGATGCGTCCTACGCTCCCTGTGCAAGGGGTTTCATTTATTATGGGAAATGACATGGCTGGAGGTCGGGTGCTGCCCAGTTTAGAGGTGATGGATAGCCCTGGGGTTAATTCCGAGGAGGATCAGCTGGCCCAGATATTTCCCGAGGCTTTCCTTGCGTGCGTGGTTACACGTGCGCAAGCTCGAAAATTGGGGAAGGAGGTTATTCTGGCGGAGTCAGTCCTTGCACCCACATTTACCACGGATGTGTTGTATTCAAGCCCCAGGGCTGCTGTACATGTCGACAAGGCTAGCGACGGCTCAGGGAAGTGCAGTGTACCCAGTATGGAGTCTGCACGTCTTCCTATGACTCGTGAGCAGCTTATAGCTACACAACAGAATGATCCCACTCTGAGCAAGTGTTTCGCTAGTGTGGTTAGCCCTGAGCAGGCTAAGTCGAAACAGGTAGCCTATTTCATGGAAGATGGTCTATCTAAGGCGCAAATGGACCGCTCATGTGGATACAGGGAGTGATTGGGGTGACGTCTGTCAGATTGTTATTCCTGCACCCTATCGCCCCCTTGTGTTGTCTCTGGCTCATGATCATCCTCTCGCTGGTCATTTAGGAGTGGCCAAGACATATAATAGGATTCTTCAGCATTTCTTTTGGCCAGCTTTGAAGTCTGAGGTGGTTACATTTTGTCGTACCTGTCATACATGTCAAATGACAGGGAAACCAAATCAGGTTATACGGCCTTTGTCCTATTCCAGTGGTGGGTGAGCCATTTGAGCAAGTGTTGGTAGACTGTGTGGGACCGCTGCCTAAGGCTAAGTCTGGAAATTAGTTTCTGTTGACCATTATGTGTGCCGCTACTAGGTTCCCCGAGTAAATCCCACTTCGCAAGATTACCGCCCCAGTGGTTACAAAGGCTTTGATAGAGTTATTTTCGACATTTGGGTTACCTAGGGTTGTGCAGACCGACCAGGGCTCAAATTTTATGTCCAAGCTTTTTAATCAGGCGTTGCAGTCCTTGTCCATTGAGCATCGTGTGTCCAGCGCCTATCACCCTGAGAGTCAAGGTGCGCTGGAGCGCTGGCACCAGACCTTAAAGTCGATGCTGCGGAAGTATTGTCTGGAGTCGGGGAAGGATTGGGATAAGGGGGTTCCACTAGACCTGTTTGCAGCCCGTGAGACTGTGCAGGAGTCATTGAAGTTTAGCCCTGCTGAACTTGTATTCGGCCACACGGTACGTGGACCTCTTAAGGTTTTAAAAGAGAAGCTGCTCTGGCAAAAAAGGCGCTCGCGTCCTCCCAAATTAGGATGAAACGTCACTTTGATAAGCAGGCTGTGCCCCGTTCTTTGCAGGTGGGAGACGAGGTTCTAGTTTTGCTGCCTATTCCTGGTTCCTCACTGTCCGCTCGCTTCTCTGGTCCTTATCGGATCCTGAACAAGATAAGTGATACTGATTTTGTTGTTGCAACTCCTGATAGGAAGCGCCAGTCGCGTGTCTGTCATATAAACATGCTCAAGCTGTATCATTCCAGGTCTGACCCTCAGCTAGCTCCTGTGGCTTCAGCCATGGTGTGTACCGGAGATGGTGGTGATCCAGGCGGTCTGGTATTACGCAACGCTCCGCAACAGTGCGTGAGGTTGTCCAACTCTGAAATGCTAGTGCAGTTGCCCAGTCAGATGCCTCATTTAGATGGCACCCACCGGGATGGTGTGGTACAGTTAGTCCATGAGATTCCATGCTTGTTTGGTGACGTTGCCACTCAAACCACTGTGTTGACCCATGACATCGATGTTGGTACGGCCACGCCGATCAAACAGCATGTCTACCGGGTTAATTCTAAGAAGAGGGAGATTATGAAGCAGGAGGTTTCTTATCTCATGGAGAATGATCTGGCAAGACCAAGCACTAGCCCATGGAGTTCGCCATGCCTTTTAGTTCCAAAGCCTGATGGTACATCCCGGTTTTGTACGGATTATAGAACGGTAAACGCTGTTACAGTCCCTGATTCTTTTCCATTGCCTAGGTTGGATGACTGTATCGACACTGTGGGTTCAGCTACCTTTGTCAGTAAACTGGATTTACTTAAAGGTTACTGGCAGGTTCCACTGACTGCACGTGCCTCTGAGATATCTGCCTTTGTGACCCCTGATGATTTTGTCCAATACTCTGTTTTAGCCTTTAGGATGAGGAATGCTCCAGCCACGTTCCAGAGGCTGGTAAATATTGTTTTGTCAGGTGTGTCCAACTGTACGGCCTATCTGGATGACTTAGTCATTTATTCCTCTGACTGGGCAGGACATCTGAGTACCTTGCGTACTGTGTTTACACGTTTGGCTGAGGCCTCGCTGACTCTCAACCTCGCCAAATGTGAGTTTGGAAGGGCTACAGTTACGTACTTGGGAAAACAGGTGGGACAAGGTGAAGTGCGTCTTATTGATGCGAAGGTGACAGCTATCACCAACTACCCTGTGCCTACCACCGGGTGCGAACTACGCAGGTTTTTAGGGATGGCTGGTTACTATAGGAGTTTTTATAAGAACTTTTCCACCATTGTCTCTCCGTTAACTAGTCTCCTCAGCCCGTCCGTGAGTTTTGATTGGTCTACAGAGTGTCAGTATGCGTTTGAATCTGTGAAAGCTCTCTTGTGTAGCACTCCTGTTTTGGCTGCACCGGACTTTGAGCATCCTTTTAAGCTGGAAGTGATGCGAGTGGTCGGGGCGCAGGCGCGGTGTTGCTTCAGGAGGATGGACATGGTGTTGACCACCCAGTGTGTTATTACTCTTGCAAGTTTAACAAACACCAGATCCATTATTCCACTATTGAGCAAGAAGCCTTAGCTCTGCTGTTAGCGCTTCAGTTTTTTTAAGTCTATCTGGGTTCCAGTGCTCTGCCCATCACAGTGTACTCTGATCACAACCCGCTTGTGTTTTTGCAACGCATGTTCAACCAGAATCAGCGACTCATGCGTTGGGCCCTCATTGTACAGAGCTATAACATTGAGATTAAGCATAAAAAGGGGTCCGAGAATGTTTTAGCGGACGCTCTCTCTCGTGTTTATTAGTCTGTCACAAATCCTAGGGGTTTGTTCCTTATGGGGGGGGGGGTTGTCTGTCTCTCCTCTCACGCTCATACAGGTTGAGATGGTCTGCCTGTTAGCTGGTCCCGCCCTCCTGTCTAACGTCAAGCCAGTCCAGCCAATCAAGCCATGCCAGCTATTGTCTGCAGCCAATCGGTGTTGGGTCCGCCAGTTATTTAAACCCGCGGTTCTCCCGCGTTGGTCGGGCACCCTTTCCTTTGTTTGATTGTTAGTTGTTAGTCTAGTCTAGTCTCCCATTGTGTTATTGCCCCGTTGTCCATCTGCCCTGTGGGTGTAGCAGGGGGAGACAGTGGTAGGTAAGACGCTCATGAGCATACATACCATGTAGGCTTGTTTGATGTCTAGTGACACCAGGTTATGTTGAGCCAGGTGCCACCTTTGTATTTTGGGAGTAGGCTAGGTGGGGAAGCTTTATTTGTTTCTAAAGACGTTTCTAAAGATCATATTACAGAGGCATGTGAAAACCACAACAAGCCCTCACTCTATGGAAGCACAACTAGCGATTCATAAAAAAAGATTGATGAAAACAACCGTTTCGCGGCAGAATTTTTTTTATTTATAAGCTGCATTCTCGGTGCCCCGTCCGCCGCCATTACATGGATATACTTGGCTCGCGCTGGATTTTTAATTTCTTCTACAGGCCTCCGAATTACACCAAAGTTATCTCGGTGAGTCAAACGTCTTATAATATGCCGTAAATAAGGTCCAGGTTGTCGAAAAAGAGCATTCTTCTTTAAGGGACAGGTGGGCTAGAAGATTAAAGTATTTCATCTTATGGACATTCAGCGCATTTTTCCTCGTCTCATCAAACTGGTGCCATCATTGTCTGCAATGTCCTCTTGATGATAGTTATTAGAGAACCATCTCCTCGAATCAGACCAAATTTAAATCATTCCCTGAACTTTCCATCTTACAGTATGTTGAAATGACCAAGGCGCTGTGGAATGGTAGTAAAGTTAACATGGAAAAAGAAGCATGCATGGACATTGGACAGTTACCTACTGTACTGATATCTGTAATCTAACTGCTCCTCAAGACTGCCTCACTGAGTGCAACACTTTGACTTGTCAAGATTAGATATTTGAAATTATAGATGACATATTTAACAGCAGTGAGATATTACTTCTTTGAAATAGCTTGTAGATTAATTCAAGTTAACTAACACAAAGACAGATAATGTAACAGCCATTTGAACAGGCAGCTGAAGGACGTCCGTGTTGGTAGCGCTGACTGTTAAGCCTCTGCTGTCACAACGTGCTGTTATACATCTGCTTGTTGCTCTCGCTACTCACAAGCCTGCATGCCAAGACTCACTTTCAGAGGATACCTCTGTAGATATGCAGGCGGTTTAAACTGCAGCATCTTTGTGTGTGTGTGTGTGTGTGTGTGTGTGTGTGTGTGTGTGTGTGTGTGTGTGTGTGTGTGTGTGTGTGTGTAGATAGTAGAAAAGGCAGTGTGCATTAAACAATGTGCTCAGTGTTTGACAATGTAATGCTAACAGGAATATATAGTTTTATATTTTAAAGACTCAGACTAATATAATATATTGTTTTATATTTAAAGACTCATAGACTAATATAATATATAGTTTGATATTTTAAAGACTTATAGACTAATATAATATTGCTTTCCCATAAATCAAACAAGGGTAGGAGGTATAGAATATTATACCGTATGCTCTGAACAGCCCTTTCCTTATCACTTTCGCTCCTCCCTCTCTCTACCCCCTCTTCCACCTCTCTCTCTCTCTCCCTAACTCTGCCCGCCCCTCTCAACAGTGCAGCTGTAGTGTCCTCAGGGCTGCTAGCTAAACAGATCAGGTGCTAAATTCACTAATTGAATAATTTCACTGGGCTCCACAGTGGGGCCTTTGAAAGTGTCTGCTCTTTGTGTCTGCACCAGTGTGACTAACTGGTCCATCCAATGAAAGAGTGAACCAGGGGTGGTGTGTGGCAGAGCCAATACACTAACAAACAAACCTGTCTGGTAGTTCCTCAGGGAACGGTCGAGAAGTATCTCTGGACTGGGTTTATGACGCTTTGATTGGTTGTTTAGTATGGATTGTCTTTAAGGTGCAGTCTTACAATAACCCAGTGTACACCTGGCTTAGACACAAACTATTGTGTGGCTGCTAGGGCATTCACCAACTAGTCGAAAAGTCGACTATCAAACCACTAGTCGACACTGGTACATTGTTGTCGACTAGTCGTTAAATTTTGGGGGTGGAACGTCCGTTCTTTCCAACTGTTAGTGATGCATACTGCAGATATACAGGAGAGGGCACTGTCCGGACATGTGTGACTGTGTGCCCGCTAAGCAGCAAGCAGAAGAGAAAGATGGAGGAAGACACAGAAAGAGGCAATGAAGGCATGGAACAAGAAGAAGCACAGAGAAGCAAAGGACAGAAATCAGCAGTATGGAAATACTTCAAGAAAGGAGACAAGATAGTGACTTGTAATATATGCAATGCTATCCTGAAGTATCATGGAAATACATGCACTATGCACAACCACATGAGGGTACACCCGCTCATGGCTAGCGAGACTAGCCAACCCAGAGGAAGAAAAGTTAGGCAGACAACACTAGGAGAATTTGCCAAATGTCCGATCACTGACGACAGAAAACGTAAAATAACATTAATTAGTTGGGCTAGCTTGCAAAAGCTAGCCCAACTTGTGATATTGCCACTATTTCTTTCTTTCTTTCTTTCTTTCTTTCTTTCTTTCTTTCTTTCTTTCTTTCTTTCTTTCTTTCTTTCTTTCTTTCTTTCTTTCTTTATTATTATTCTCCCCAGTTTTTGTCTCCTTAACTACTTCTTCATACTTTGTGCTAGAAACTTCATTCAAACTTTAAAATGGTCATAATGTTTAGCTCTTTAACGGATCCATTCAAAAAAAAAATTATCGTTTTTTAGAAATGTAACTTTTAAAACTATTTTTTGTCCCATTGAAACTGTTTGAAACTGCTTTTGGAATGTTCAGAAACTTTATGTTTTTAGAGTGGTGGCAGCAGTTGCTCTGAAAATATTCACACATTTTGTAAACTGCTGGCATTCCTACAATTTTGACAGCTAACTCACATATTATATATCATATGTGTGACTTACAGTTTTCGCTGTATGATGATTTGTTTGGCAACTGCGCTCCCCATTGAAACATATGGTGCTGCACTCTTATCTTTTGAGCTAACTTGTCGCTATGCCTACAGTTTTAACAGCTCATACACATTATATAGCGAAATGTTCACACAACTGTGCTAATTCGTACAATGTAAGTATCTAAGCTGTGTGACTTACCGTTTCTGAGGTATGACGATTTGTTCGGCAACTGCGCTCCACATTGAAACATATGGTGCCGCACTAACTTTTGAGCTGCTAATTTAGCATTTTTACCCTTTTTCAAACTTGTCGCCATGCCTACAGTGTTTAAGCTATACAGACATATTATACAGAGAAATGTTCTGAAAGTTCTCATGATTCCTATAGTGTCAATATATAAGCTGTAACATTTATAGTTTTCGCGATAGAGCTGTCTGAAGCGGACCATGTCTAGGATCAGAGTGTCAGTTGGGATTAGAGTGGTGGCAGCTGTTGCTTTTTTTGAATTTGTGTGCATGTGCAGCCTCTCTTAAAGGTACAGGCACCCTTTTATAACTGATGTGGTAGCAGAGAACTCAGCCAAAGTGGAATAGAGACACATGATCTTCACTGGTGGGGGCCGGTGGGTAGCCCGGCGAGGAGTACACTGTCTCTGACTGGCTATGGCCGAAAGGGGTAGAGCCTCGCCACCACGCCACTATTCACGCCACAGAACCCACTTTTCAGCCCCTGAGTGGGCTACAGACACACAGTCTTCAATGGTGGATGCATGGAAATTGCCCGGAGGTCACTGTACTGTCCCCGACTAGCTGTGACCCAAGGGGGCGGAGCCTAACCAGCACGCCACTATCCACACCACGGGCCCCACAACTCAGCCCCTGAGTGGGTTAGAGACACACGGTCTTCACCGGTGGAGTCAGGTAGGTGGCCCGGAGAGGGTTACACTGTCCCCGACTGGCTCTGACCTGAGGGGGCGGAGTCTCACCACCACGCCACTATCCACGCCACGGGCCCCACAACTCAGCCCCTGAGTGGGCTAGAGACACATGGTCTTCACCGGTGCGGGCGGGTAGTTGGTCCGGAGAGGGGTACACTGTCCCCGACCAGCTCTGACCTGAGGGGACGGAGTCTCACCACCAGGCCACTCTGTTCTATTTCAGTCCCTGCTTCATTAGAGTGTGCGAGTGTGGCGCCAAGGAACAAACCGCAGACCATGTCATCCAGGACTGTCTGATATACCGGACACCGGGATGCATGGCCTGACGGTTTTGGATGACGAAACGGTGACATGGCTCCTTGAGGTGAACCCGGATATATAGCCCGGATATATAGTGGTAAAAGGATAGCCCCTAGGCCCCGAGCCTGGGGAGGAGAGGAAACCACCTAACCCGCAAGACGAAGAAGAATCAGATCCTCCTTCACAAACTTCACTGAAGCCACGAGCTCCTCCACCTCTTCACAAACTCCACTGAAGCCACGAGCTCCTTCACCTCTTCACAAACACCACTGAAGCCACAAGCTCCTCCAGTTCTCTGGCCTCCTGCACAGTCGTCTTCCATGAAGTCAGAGGCGACAGTACTCTGCCTGGCCCTGTTCCCCACCAGCGGAGGAACGCATAAAAGACGTGTGAAATGCTGAAAAAATGGGTCGGTCTTTGGCACCCAGATGGCCACTACTTGCCCAGATATCTGCGTCCCCAATTCCCTGGGCTTAGGCCGGCCTGCAGAGCTCCCTCAGCAGCGGTCGCTCCAACCAGGCCGCAGGGTGTTCACTCCTCTCCCCCGGGTTTGGGACCAAATGTTCCTACTTTAGATTGACCCATCTGATCCTGCTTTGTACTTGCACCAAGATTACCGGGAGCGGGCACGATGCAGGGGAGGGAGGCACTGCCAAGCAGCTGACTGACGAGATGCCTTTGCTGGGCCGCTCAAGCCTGAAATGCCGCCGTGCCATCCTCACTCCAGTCCACGCCAGTCTACGTGACTTATGGAGTTTGGGCCCCTCCACTGCCAATCCCACTTAGAGTGCAGTTTTTTGATAAACAAAAGCACATTCAAGCTTTAGCTTCTCATTTCACACTATGTGCTTTGGCTGCGGGCAATGCTTTCCTGGAGCTCCTGGCCTAGAGTCCAGAGATTGGCTCCAGTTGGCTTTCCTTTACAAAAAACAAAAAACTCCACATGTGGAGGATTAGGCTTCATCTTTCATCCACACTCTCTGCTCGCCCTCTACTACCAGAGCCACCAATGCTCCCCAGGCACTACTGAACCAGCCCCCTGGACACACACACACACTCTTTCTTTATCTCACACACACTCTCGCGCACACACACACACTCTCTCACACACATGCACACACACACACACTCTCTTTCTCTCACACACACTCTCTCTCACACACACGGACACACTCTCTCTCACACATACGCACACACTCTCACACACACACTCTCTCTTTTTCTCACACACACACACACACACACACTCTCTCTCACACACACACACACACTCTCTCACACACACATAAGCACACTCTCTCTCTCTTACATACACACACTCTCTTTCTCACACATACACACACACACACTACTGTTTTTTGACTGCATGTCCAACACAGAAGGCACTCAGAAACTCACCTGCTACCTCATCCCTTCCTTTCTACCGCATCATCCTTTTCAGCTTATCCAAACTAACACTGGAAAACAAAACTCTCTTTTCAGAACCACATTTAAACTTTTCGTTGAATGTGGAGGTGGGCATTATTCAAGGCTATTGTGCCAACTTTGACATAAGATGTACTGTTGTTGTTGGATTTGGAATATTCATTTAGTTTCAAAAAGTTTTTGGTGCAGGTTGTGATTCAGTGATGCATATTTATCCAAACAACAGATACATCCTAATTGTGCTGCTGCACAATTCATGAGCTGTGCTTACTGAGACCTGGCAGGTATATGTTGCAGCAGCGCGCATATGGTGCTTCAATCCAGGCCTATGCCATCGCCTGTGAATTTATTCAATTTTGGAGGTGTATGTTTTGAATATGTTTAACCCGCCGAGTGTAAACGCAGCACCAGATGGAAAGACGAATAAGAATACAACAAACATGACTGTTAATGCTCCCTCTATTAGAAAATATGTTGTGGCTGAGATCTGATGGTGAGTAGCCCCCGATCGAGGCCCTTTGTCTCTAGTGGAGCAGAGATATCAGAGCAGTTATTAGCGATGTGTTTGAAATGCTAGCCGAGGTTCAGGGCGACCCCAGGGCTTTGCCTGTCTCAGGGAACAGATGTGCCACCCACTCGCAACAGTTGTACCCTACTCACAATGCCCTTGTGGGAGATGGTGGGCAAGTTGTGGACCGAAGATGATACCTCACTTAACTAGCTCGCCTGTCGGCCGCAGGGAGGGGGCGTGTCTTTGTGTGGACGGAAGGAGAGAAGCAGCGAGGAGGTGTGGGAGAAGGGGGCGGGGGGGGGGGGGGGGGGTAGCACACATAGTTACAACATCAATATTTACCCAAAATTATTTTCCTGAGCCAACACCTGCTGTATGTTGGTATGAAGTGGAGAAGTGCTGGAGAAATTACATTTGCTGATCTCAGTGGATGATTGAGTAAACTTTTCCCTCCATATTAACTTGGAAACTTGATGAAGTTATGATGTCATTAAAGTCTGCTTTTTCCCCCTACATTGTGTTGAAGAATACATTATAACAGTATAACTAATAATGAACATTTTAAAGGTTCATTTTAAAGACTAATTGTCTTTGTTATTTTCCTAATCCTTAATGAAGAGTTTCATTTGTACCATGCTACTGGAGAAAATGTGCATTGCTGTCTACTGAAAGTTAATTCATTTCTTTTCTAATGTAATAGTTATGTTTAATTGCTTTTTAATGTCGAGCTATAATATTCCAGAGACAAAAACCTTGTGTTTCATTTGTCTTATTTCCAAGGCAAAGGTTATTTGGGAATATGGAATAGCTTATGATGACAGGCATTGTACTGATATTTGCAGCTACAGATCTGTCTACTATATACTGTGTGTGTGTGTGTGTGTATATATATATATATATATATATATATATATATATATATATATATATGGTAGAAAGATCTTTCCCGAACATCATCATAACATTTTACCATGATATAGGATCATTGAACATTATTTTGATGCCTGTGCATGTAAGCGCTTCATCAAAACCTGTGACACCTACAGTACAGCAGGTGGATACATTCAATTCACCTATAGGAGGTGGATACATTCAATTCATGTCCTGGTCTCATGCCGGGTTGACAAAATTAGAATTTATAAGACCGTGATAGCTAGATCCATAATATTAACAGAAGCTGTCGGTGGCGCAGCATTTAGAGACTGACTCAAACCTGGACGAATGTCTTCAGTCTCTAGTTGAGCGCAGCGTTTAGAAACTGACTCAAACCTGGATGAATGTCTTCAGTCTCTAGTTGAGAGCAGCGTTTAGAGACTGACTCAAACCTGGAGGAATGTCTTCAGTCTCTGGTTGAGAGCAACGTTTAGGGGCGAATTCACTAAAGCAAATTGCGCCCGCTTATTGCACCATTACATTGCGCGTCAGTTGCGCCAGCTATGTGCTCCGTTTTAAAAACCTATTCACTAAAGACATTGCGCTAATAATATCCCGGCGCAAACACGCCCATTCGGTGTTTGCGGCTGAGTGCAATTTGCTGCTGATATAGGAAATGACTATAAATACTGCGCATACAGCGCATACAACTCGTATGCATATCATTGGACGATGGCAGACAGAAAAAGAAAGATACGATTTTCAGACAGCAAACTTGAAGGCCTCACGGACGAGGTTCAAAAACATGTCTTACAGCTTTCGGCAAAAAATATCACGACTGCAGCAAAAAATCATATTTGGGGTTTAATTTCCCAATCAGTCAGTGCCATTTGTGTGTGTAAACGCGGAAGACTGCAAACGGAGGTGGAATTATTTAAAAAGACCAACAAAGGAAAAATTGTCATTTTATGTTATGCAAGTTGCAGCACGATGATCTGGCATACTTTTGGGGGAGTGTATAACATTGCCCCACCGGTACGATCTAGGCATCTAAACGGCTTTTCAGGATTCCAAATGTGCACTCAATCACACCGCGCGTCCTGATGTGAGCCCAGTTGTACACCGCCTCTCCAACGTTGGAAGGATTACGCACGGGAGTCATCATCCATGGCTGAAGATGAAACCTGCCGTCACCTATGATACAAAAGCAAAATATTTTCAAGACCATTCAAATAAAACAAATATTGTGTAGGCTATGTTTTTATTTATTTATACCTATATCGGCCCCCAGCCGTTCAATGAACAGCTATAGGGAATGCGCAGTTTCGCGTATAGACTATTATACGCACAGTTTCGTGCTATGTAGGCTATTATAAATAAGTAGGCTATTATTCATTGGGGGAGCTTGGACTCGCTGGGGACGGGTGGAGAGACGCATAGTCAACTGATCCTCCAGTTGGCTGAAGAGCTGCGCGCTCTGGTGTCCAAACAGCTACCGCGGTGGTTCTAGTGTTAAATCAAAAAGTGACCTTCTTCTAAATATTCTCTCACGAACAACATGCCTGGCATTGCGATGCCGAATTCGCCTCGCAACAATCACTGCTGCCATGATCAGTGGAAAGGCTGGCCATGACACCCCTTGCGCTTAAATACCACCACGTCTCTGAAAACGCAATTAATTTCACTTTAACTGCGTGAGGCAATTGGCGCTGATCTTTGTGAATTGGGCGGGTTTTGCAATAATGTTCATTTGCATAGAAAGGGGAACATTCTCCGCCCATATTACCTAATTTAAATATGAGCTAATAACACCGGCGCAGAGAAACGCAATGACGAACGCAACGCAGTTAACACCGTATTTCACCCTTTGCGAGGGCTTTGTGAATAGCAAACATAATTTTTGACTTATTTGCACAGGCTTTGCGTCAGGAAAAGCTGCGCAATCCTTTAGTGAATTCGCCCCTTATTAGAGACTGACTCGTGAGTCTACTAGCTGATGTCATATTGGCCTTAGACATCTTTGCTTATTGTATGTCGTAACTAATCAAATACATTTATTCAGTTGTGTGCTATTGTTGAAAATTTTGAATTAATTGTTACGGTAACATAATATTCCAAACATTTAAAGGAGAATTCCACTCTAGAACAACATTAGGCTCAACAACTAGACACCCACAAAACAATAAAGAAAAATGTGGTTTCCTTGACTACTGTATAGTTGCTCTATGTAAACAAAGCATGTTCACAAAGTTTGTACTTCTGGGGATTTGCCGCGTCGAAACGTGTCGTCAAATCCCCGGAAGCAAAAAAAGCCTAACCTATAAAGTTAGTTCAACAAAACAAAAAAAATGCGATCGCACACACACAAAAGATGACAACCGACACACAGATGATTCATTCACCTGAGTTCTTTGGACTTTTTGCGGTGTTCCGGCAACGGATGGAAACTCACTCCCGCCAGTGCCGCTAAATCCTTGATTCACCAAACTGCACAGTATTTTGGCATTGTCAAGTGTTTTTCTTCAATAGCAAATATAGCTAGATACAGGGTCTGACAAATTTTCGCTTGAGAGATAATGATGGCTACCGCTGTTCTGCCGAATTCCGACTCTGTTCGCCTCCTCAGCTCGGTTCGTGCAATACACGCTGGTCAATTGAGTCTTTCAAAATAGCAGCATCTGTAACCACCACATTCAGTTTATTGAACTTATTACTAAAAATAATTACATTTTCTGGTTTGGTTTAAGTTAATTGTAAACAAGACACATATTACATGTGTTTAGAGCCTAGGAAATCTTTAAAAAGTAAAACATTTAATTTGATCAATTGCATGAGCGTACATATGCAGTATATTGAATTGAATGTATTCACATTTTCAGGTAATGCTTACATGCATATATGTCAAAATAGTACCTTTATCAGCTGTTAATGTGCTGCTGATTTTTACAGCTTGACTCTCCGTGCTCTTTGGATCATGAGGGATGAGAGACAGTGTGAGCATTGGAACTAACTGGGATGAACTGTGTTGACACCTAAATCAACGTGCACAGAAGGACTTTGCCCTCAAATTCATTTGTCAATACATTGTGTCAATATGGCTGATCTATGTGCAGCCTCTCAACCTTCTGTCTGCCCTCACCTCTGCCGCGGGGCCGGGGGTCTTGTGTCTGTCTAGCCATCTGCTGCTCCCTACCCTTCAGTATCTCTCAGCTTCTCTTATCAGCACTGCTTATCCTATCTAGTGCATCGGGGTCACAGTGTATCTCTTTTCATGCAACACTCACGTTACATTGAAATCCTGTGTATGGAACCAACATCTGAGAAGAGAAAACCCTGTTAACCAGGCTGACTACATCCTGGGCCTCTAATGCTGGGAGACATACAGAAGCTACACACTGCATTTCACACAGATCAACTGTGTGGGTCTGTTTCCTAAACCAGTAAGATTGAGAACTTGGCGCTGCTGTGCTCTGGGCCATTCAATACCTGCTCGCTCACATTAGTTTTAACAATGAATCATTAGCACGGACCAAAGCATCGCTTCTCTCTCTCTCTCTGTCTCCCCTTCCCTCTCTTTCACCCATCTTCATGCCAATCCCAGCAAGATGGGAAGATTCCCTCAAACTTGAGATCCAGCATGCGTTCCTCCCAGAGGGCAAACATTAATTCCTCCTCCTCTCTCCACCAAGGTGCACCCCCCTCACCCCCCTCCTATCTGAAAGAAGACCAGGGAGATAACCTGTCCTGAGGGGATCCTGTTTATATACCATTTCATCCCAGTTTAAATCCTCTGATAGACGTGGATATGCATGCCTCAGCGGAGATGTTGTAGAATAGAGAGGGAGATTATTTCACGGAGATACTAATATTAGTATGTTGGCGTGCAGTAGACTGAACACAGCCATAGGTGCCGAGCTGCCTGTCCATTTAAAGGACAATGCTCGTGTTTGACAACCTGGACCTTATTTACGACATATTATAAGACGTTTGACTCACCGAGATCACTTTGGTGTTGTTCGGAGGCATGTAGAAGAAATTTAAAATCCAGCGCGAGCCAGTATATCCATGTAATGGCGGTGGTCGGGGCACTTAGAATGCAGTTTCTAAAAATCTATTTTCTGCCGCGAAACGGTTGTTTTCATCAATCTGTCTTGATGAATCGCTAGTTGTGCTTACATAGAGCATACTCCTGTTGTGGTTTTTCACATGCCTCTGTAATATGATCTTTAGAAACGTCTTTAGACACGAAATAGCTTCCTCACTTGCTCCAGCACGCATGCGCACAGCGTGCTGGAGCAACGATTGCGCGCTGTGCTGGAGCAAGTGAGGAAGCTATTTTGTTTCGAAAGACGTTTCTAAAGATCATGGCATGTGAAAACCACAACAGGCCTATGCTCTATGTAAGCACAACTAGCGATTCATCAAGACAGATTGATGAAAACAACCGTTTCGCGGCAGAAAATAGATTTTTTGAAACTGCATTCTAAGTGCCCCGACCACCGCCATTACATGGATATACTGGCTCACGCTGGATTTTAAATTTCTTCTACATGCCTCCGAACTAGTGATCTCGGTGAGTCAAACGTCTTATAATATGTCGTAAATAAGGTCCAGGTTGTCAAAAACGAGCATTGTCCTTTAAGATCACATTTTTGAACCACTGCCTATGAAAGTGCTTGTTTTTTTTAGTAATACCAGTGTATTGTGAATCATATACATAGATGACTTACAGTATCAGTCTAAAACAGACTTCTTAAGAGGGCTTTTCTTACATGTACGTCCTGTATGTGACCGTATATCTAGTATGTTGATTTGTTCCACCCTGGAAGTAATGGGGTAGGCTTCTAAATTAATATTTTAGTGGATAGTGAGAGAAAGGGAAGCTGACCCTTCAGCGACACAAACCTGACATGACAGCCTGCTATGGCAGCCTGCTATCTGTATCTCGCGGGTGATTTCTTTGCCTTTGAGAAGTTCTGTCAAAGTTTGCTGTTTTAAATTAGTTTTACACCATCTATTAACAATCATTTTTTGCATATTGGTGGTTTTTATCTTCTTATTTTAATTCAGCAAGTATTTTAATGATCGGACGCTGGATTCTTGACTTTGACACTCACATTCCCAAACGCCGACGGGACCGTCTGCTATCTATGTTTAACGTGCTTACCGGAGGCTATTCCACCTCACCAGGCCCAGTCAATGGGCCTTTGCCGGTAAGCCTCGTTCTCGTTCCTAGCTGGCCCTGTGTGTTTTGCTATCAAATCTACTCTTCGCTGTGGACTCCCATGTGTCCTTGCGTGTAAGTTCAATTCTGTGCCACTCATAGCCCATCTTGACTATTACCAGCAACACTGGTAATAGCCAAGTGACCCCTCATGACACCGCACCCCAATGTCCCAGATTGTGCTGAATGTCTCCAGCTCAGCCAAAAAATCGTGGAGTTGGAAGGTAGAATCTCCACTCTCTACTCTATTCATCCCCCCACCCCCCTCTCCTACAATTACTCACCTGAATCTTGTCATACAGTAGATGCTGGCTATCTGGCTACTTTAAAAAGTGGCAGCCCCAGTCATAAGTGAGCTGTTGTCATACATTTTTAATCTCTCCATTGCATCTGGTATAGTTCCGCAGGTTTGGAAATCTGCTCGGGTGGTTCCTTTGCACAAGGGCAGTGATAGGCATAAGCTGGACAATTATTGTCCATTCTCAAGGCTACCATGCCTAGCCAAAGTTATGCAGACCTTGGTAAATAACAAATTAAAATGACAAATTGTCATCATCATCAAATTTCAAGTCATTCAGTTTTAAGTCCTCACCAATCTGGATTGAGAGCTAATCATAGTACTATTTCAGCTTTCACTCTTGTCACTAATGACATAATCTGGACATTAGACAACAGGAAACACTGTGCTGCCGTCTTTGTAGATCTTTCAAAAGCATTCGATACAGTCGATCACCAGCTACTTTTAAACAGACTATCTAGTATTGGTTTGGATAAAGATGCTTGTGACCGGTTTCTGTATTATCTGTCATCAAGTTTGTCAGTGTGTAAAATCGGGTAACATTCAATCTGATTTCCTGTCTCTAGCTAAAGGTGTGCCCCAGGGTTCGGTGTTGGGTCCTGTCCTTTTCACCATCTATATTACTGATATTGGCCGGGTTTCCCGATAAAGAACCTTCTCAAGGAACCCTTCTTAAGCAACCCTTTGTATGGGAGTTAAGAAGTACTTTGGAGTTAAGTGCTTCTTAACTAGTTCGGGAAACACGGCCATTGTCTCTGCACTAACTGGCTGTCATGTTCATGTATATGCTGATGATACAATTGTCTACTGTATTGCGGATACTGTTCTGGAAGCCATTGTTAATCTGCAATTTACTTTTAATTTACTACAAGAAGTTCTCACCAATCTTAAACATTTCCTAAATCCTAGCAAATCTAAGTTTATGTTGTTCTCTATAACTCCACCTTTCAACTGCTAATGGCCTGCATATTGAGAGTACAAATATCTTGGTTTGTGGTTGGATAATAAACTCACGTTTCATGTAGATAATCTGCCTCTAAGCTGTGGCAGAAAATTGGCGCCCTGTACAGAAACCATTCTAGCTTTCCTATGTTCAGTAGGAAAATAATTGTTCAAGCTGTTTTTCTATCAGTATTAGACTATGGTGACACTATCTATAGACATGCTTCCGTGACAACCTTGAAACCCTTGGGCACTGTCTACCACTCTGCCATAAGATTTATTACAGGTGATAGATGTGACACACCACTGTGTTCTTTATCATAAGGTGGGCTGGCCATCTCTTTCTCTAAGGCATAACTATCACTGGTATTTGTTTATTTTCAAAGCCATTATTAGTAAACTTCCACCTTATATCTCATCTCTGTTGGACTGGAGCCTTGGCACCTACCAGACCCGATCTAATGATTGGCTTGTTGTCAGAACATGTGACATGTCTGAACTTGGAAGGGCTGCTTTTTTCCATGATGCTCCTTATACATGGAATACCTTACAACAGACTCTAAAGCTTGAGGTACTTCCTTCAGTCACAGAGTTTAAAAGTGCATGGCTATGTACTTCAACCTGTAACTGTTTTTTATTATTGTTTTTGTCTTGGGACATTATTGACTGTGTGTAAACTCGTCATCACTGTAAATGAGGGAAACCTCAGTGCTTTACAAATATAAATAACGGTTTGAAATGAAATATGTAGGTATATGACAGCCTGCTATCTGTAGGTAGGTACAGGTATATGACAGCCTGCTATCTGTAGGTAGGTATATGACAGCCTGCTATCTGTAGGTAGGTATATGACAGCCTGCTATCTGTAGGTAGGTATATGACAGCCTGCTATCTGTAGGTAGGTACAGGTATATGACAGCCTGCTATCTGTAGGTAGGTATATGACAGCCTGCTATCTGTAGGTAGGTATATGACAGCCTGCTATCTGTAGCTGTAGGAAGGCTTGTGACAGCCTTTTATTTATATTGTAGGTAGGCATATGACAGCCTGCTATTTGCTATATTGTAGGTAGGCATATGACAGCCTGCTAATGTGTTGTGTTGTGTATGTGCAATGTGTTGTGAGTAATATGTGTAATGTGTTTTGTATGTGCAATATGTTGTGGACAATGTGTTGTGTGTAGTATATGTATGTGAGACATGTGATGTGTTGTCCTCCTCTGTTTTTATGTATAGAGTTGATTTTTACAGCAAATGAGTCCAAGACAAATTTCCCTGAGGGGACAATAAAGTATATTCTATTCTATATTTATACTGTAGGTAGGCATATGACAGCCTGCTATTTTTAGGGTAGGCATTTTTTGTGGAACTAATCCTGACCAAGAGACACAGAGTCAGAAACACAGCAGAGTGACTAGGTCCTCAGGAGGTCTATCCGTAGTTCTCTTTCCTGTTCTGGGAAGGACTTCACTGCTCCTGATCTCTTGAATAACTGGGTGTTATTGTAGGGTTGCTATATCTAGTTCTATACAGGAAATGGTAGACATTAGTTGTTATCTTGTTCAAAGGGAATCATGTTTTGTTTGCCCTTAATCTCTTTGATAGATCATGTTGAGAGAAATGTAAAATCCAATTATAAGCAATGTGAAACTGAGCAAAATACTGAAGACGTTTATCTGAAGTTATCATTTAAGTGTCTCCATTAAAGAAGCATTATACATTATGATTAGTGATTTGTATGAGAAATAAAAACAATACTTTTACTTGCAATGTTAGATTAACAATCTGTCCATCTTTATTTTATACTTGCCAGTGTTATTACAGTAAACTGTTCAGTCAAGAAAATACATTATCTACAGTAATTCACATTTGACTCTCATGTTAACTTGTTTTTGAAATATGTTACACTAGTCGTCATACTGGAACAGGCTTGGTACAGTAGGTTTGTGAAGGGACTAATGTTGGGAAGTCAGGGTGGTAACCCTGTCTGCATGTCTGCCTTAATCCCAGTGTCTGTGAACAAGGTTTTGAATGTTCCTGTTGAAAACTAATCTATGATTACAAAATATATCAAAACTCAATAAACTCTTAACTGAACATATTCAAATCCCTCTTGGCGTAATCCCAGCGAAGTGGCTGTGTCTAATTTTAATCAGAAGTGGTGCCCATTCACCCTCATTCTCTCCAGACTACATTGTTACAGTGTGGGATGATGAAAACTTCAAAATACTCTGTTTATACAAATCATTAAAATATTAATGGCAGATTAAGATCCTTAATACCCAATAGATCGGCATTTAGAAAACAAACACAATAGTTTCTTCCAGTCCTGTCTTTGGAGGAGCCTCCTGGCGCCTCTGGAATCAGCCACATGTTTGGGCCATAAAATAAAGAGAGGAAAGGATAGAACCATAATCCCCATCAATGCACTTTACAAACCACCCTCTCCCTAACATGTGTGACTAATGGCCTCAAATCTGCCGCTTTAGAAGCTGTCAGCGAAGACTGCTGGGTCTGTTGTTCCGCCATTCGCTGCGCGAAACGTAATAAACCCTATCCCGTTTGTTTCTGCCATCGTTCAAGTCTTTTTTGTCTCTCCGCTGAGCGAGCGTACCTCGAGGTCTTGTGGAGGGTTTCTTTTCAAGCAGCGCCTTGTTTCCGGCCGGGCCTGCGTGCTTCGTGGTGCGGTAATGACATTAAAAGGCGAACACTTAAAGGGCTTTGGGCAAGAGCTGCATTGTCTGCTCTGAAAGCTTCCAGAAAGGAGCTTTTATTATGCTGTGGGATTTAATGCCAGTGTGTGTTACCTGATAACATTAAGGCAGAGCTGGGAATGTAAGGATATTCCCCAACTGGCACGGCTTCAAGAATATTGACCACCAACAGGATTGCAGCTGAGGCCGACCATGTATATTCATGGGCTCGGAGCGGCCTGATTACAGCTATTACACAATTATATCCGGGGAGGTGCAATTCATTAGCCATGATTTCTCTTTATCTAGGTTTGGAGTGCAAGGCTAGCTTAGCCGTTCAGGACTATATAAATGTTGTCACCCCCCCCCCCCCCCCCCCCAAGCCCACCCGCCCCCTCCCCGACCAGATGGAAGAAGAATGCAGCAGTTCTGGTTCTGGTTGGAATCCGCTGTGGCGTGTTTGTCAGTAAACCTGCGTGGGAGAGGGAAGACACTGCCATGCCTCTGTCTCACACACACACACTGCCGTGCCTCCATCACACTGCAGGTCACATGTCTGCAGAATCAATCCTCTTAGTTACCATGGAGGCCAACACATTTGAAAACTTTCTCTGGAGCATTCTCAAAGTGAATATTTTGGCAGGTGTGATTGTGTGGATCCAAACCCATTTGCGATGGTGTTTTCGCTGACAGTTGACTACATTTTTGGGAAATGAAGTGAACAGAACCTATAAAATTATAGTTAGTTTCTGGCTGAATGGCTGATTTGGTAAATCCAGAAACAAACTAGTCATTTTTTCACTGCTGTATTTGAGGGGAATAATGATAGCCTTTCTGTTGTTTGATCATCCTTAACAAATGTGAATGCCAAATTTGTTTTGCAGGTGTTGCTCATGGAATAATTTCAGTGCATAATGCGGTGGAGGAATGTCCAGACTGGACTTAATATGCATGCTAGGAAACAAAAACAGTTGTTTCCAACAAGTGTGGATTGGTGGGTTAGTGTTGAGACAGTGTTGGAATCGACACATGAAAGGTTTTGCTGCTGTGAAACTCGACTCATGGTTTGACTACTTATTTGACTTTAATATAGTCAATATTATGTTTATTATCCAAACAACATGGGGTCAACAGCACTGAACCTAGTTTCAATAGCAGTCAGTCAGCTTGTTTGCTTTGCTTGTACATGCTGCTGCACATTTGAAAGTGTCTCATAGTCACCACACCAGCTACTGAACACTGTCATGTGAAACAGACTACAGGAGCTGTAGGGCGATATTGTATTGTGTTGCAATCAACTACTGCAGGCAGGCAGAAACATGGACACCACCACATACACACTGCACTCTGCTCTGCTCACACACACACACGCACACACACACACATGCACACGCGCACACATACGCACACAAGCACACACACGCACAAGACAATGGCTATTACCAGGGACACCTGGGTTTCTGACTGCACCATGCTCCTAATATCTTTTGAATCTCCACATAAGGTATGCCTTCCATAGGGCTTACGATACCATTTGCTCTAATAAATTATTTTGGCAGTGCTGAGTGCAAGCTGCTTCTCCCGGCCCCTGGAGAGAGGGGCGGGGGGCTGCGAGGGCGAGGCAGACCGAAATATGAGGATGAATAGAGAGAATCCTCAAGGACCCCAGCCTGGTAATCAACATTCTTCCAACTGGAAACATTTCCCCGTTCTTCATCTTCATTTAGCTTCCTTACCTACTAATTCTCAGCCGCGGGTCGCCATAATTTGCATTGACACCTGAAACGAGAAACAGGAAATGACAAAATTTAAGGTTTTTTTTGTTTTTTGTTTTTTTTGAGGGGGGGGGGGATAAGATGGAGGATTGTGAGATTGTGAGAGGGGTGATTGTGATAAGCAAATTAAATTAATGACGGTGAGTGTTTGTCTAGCGCAGACAGGAGGAAGCCATGTTAAACACTCCACATACGGCGAGGCGGCTAATCCAGTCTCCCTCCATCTCCTGCCTCTCGGCGCCTGATTACCGGGAACACGCTCCTCACAAGCGCCGGGCCCTCGTTACCACGCCAGCTCCTCCAACCAGAGCCTCATTAAGACTGAGGGAGGAGAAAAAAGAGTTTTAAGTGTTGACTAATAGAGGAGCTCCAAGGTATTTATTTCTTATTGTTTCCAGGCAGTCATTATGCCACACTGGAGTTTTTTCTGTTCTCTCTGGCAGAAGCCAGGAGAGCTCAGCACAGGGAAGATGTGTTGGTGTTTGCTGTTTCTCCTCTTCCCTGTCCACCTACTCACTCTGAGGGAGGAGGCGATGGCTCGGGGCTTGCCTGGATCCTACAGCGAGGTGCACTTCTGCTGTGGGTCTTGACTGCTGCAGCATATGAACTGTCACTTGTTAGGTTAAATAATAGATGGCCGGCCTGATACTGCTGGCAGGGAGGACGACACGCGGACAGACGGCATCTGTTAGACCCTGAGAAATGTTTTCCACACACATTTAGAGCAATGGATATACAATGGGACCTTGCTCAGAGTTAAACATTGCCAACTGAAGTTAAATTATGAAGTTAAATGCTCCCAATTCAAAAGCTGCACAGTTAAAAACTATTTCCAAAGAGCCAGATGGACATCATGGACTGACCCTCATTTGAATCTTAACAGATTCAAAATATGTATCTACTTATCTATTGTTCTTGTCGACTTCATAACAGAGTTGGCTTCCTAACAAAGTTTATTTCGTAACAGAGTTGACATTCTTGGTTGACTTTTGGTGTTTTGGGTGTTCTGGTGTTTCATTGGGCCCCCAGTGAGAGATTTTCCCAGATTGAGGAGTTTATTTAGTTTTTTTGTCTAAATAGAGCTTCACGGGTTTCCAATTGTCTGAACAATAATGCCAGTTGTCTAAATAATTATTAGTTTAACAGCCCACTCAATACAAAAAAACAATAAACACAGTAATAACTACAAAGATGCAAAAGAATGAGATTAAAATACACCTTTATACTCCTCTCCTCTATATGAATATGCGTCTTTGTTAATTTTGTTAAAAGCTTTTCCGGGCATTATCTGAAGCTGATACATTGACAGACGTCAACACGCAATAGACATGGGTACAAGATGCAAATTATTGCATTTGTTGTCTTTTCTTCAAGAACATCCTATTTCGTATTTAATAACATAATATGATGCGTGGAAAAACGAGAAGTACATTCCTGACTAAACTTCTGCCTGAACGGGTGATCTCTGTGAGAAGAGAGCCTCAGCGCTCTGGTCCGTGGTGGAACCTGCAGCGCTCTGGACCGTGGTGGAACCTGCAGCGCTCTCGTCTGTGGTGGAACCTGCAGCGCTCTGGTCCATGGTGGAACGTGCAGCGCTCTGGTCCGTGGTGGAACCTGCAGCGCTCTGGTCCGTGGTGGAACCTGCAGCACTCTGGTCCGTGGTGGAACCTGCAGCGCTCTGGACCGTGGTGGAACCTGCAGCGCTCTGGTCCGTGGTGGAACCTGCAGCGCTTTGGTCCGTGGTGGAACCTGCAGCGCTCTGGTCCGTGTGTGCGTGTGGGTGTGTGTGTGTGTGTGCGTGCATGTGTGGGTGTGTGTATGTTTTTGTTTGTTTGTTTGTGTGTGTGTGTGTGTGTGTGTGCGTGTAGTATGTGTGTGTGTGTATGGAGAGTGTGTGTGCGTGTAGTGTGTGTGTATTAGACAGGACATTGCTTCAGACAAAGGAGACACACTTGCCAGCAGCTGCGGCAAATAGAGGCAGCAGCAGACTCCCTCCCCATCAGAACCCTGTCCAGAACCAGACCCAGACTCCCTCCCCATCAGAACCCTGTCCAGACCCAGACTCCCTCCCCATCAGAACCTTGTCCAGAACCAGACCCAGACTCCCTCCCCATCAGAACCCTGTCCAGAACCAGACCCAGACTCCCTCCCCATCAGAACCCTGTCCAGACCCAGACTCCCTCCCCATCAGAACCTTGTCCAGAACCATACCCAGACTCCCTCCCCATCAGAACCCTGTCCAGAACCAGACCCAGACTCCCTCCCCATCAGAACCTTGTCCAGAACCAGACCCAGACTCCCTCCCCATCAGAACCCTGTCCAGAACCAGACCCAGACTCCCTCCCCATCAGAACCCTGTCCAGAACCAGGACAAGACTCCCTCCCCATCAGAACCCTGTCCAGACCCAGACTCCCTCCCCATTAGAACCCTGTCCAGAACCAGACCCAGACTCCCTCCCCATCAGAACCCAGTCCAGAACCAGACCCAGACCCAGACTCCCTCCCCATCAGAACCCTGTCCAGAACCAGACCCAGACTCCCTCCCCATCAGAACCCTGTCCAGAACCAGACTCCCTCCCCATCAGAACCCTGTCCAGAACCAGATCCAGACTCCCTCCCCATCAGAACCCTGTCCAGACCCAGACTCCCCATCAGAACCCTGTCCAGACCCAGACTCCCTCCCCATCAGAACCCTGTCCAGAACCAGACTCCCTCCCCATCAGAACCCTGTCCAGACCCAGACTCCCTCCCCATTAGAACCCTGTCCAGAACCAGACCCAGACTCCCTCCCCATCAGAACCCAGTCCAGAACCAGACCCAGACTCCCTCCCCATCAGAACCCTGTCCAGAACCAGACTCCCTCCCCATCAGAACCCTGTCCAGAACCAGATCCAGACTCCCTCCCCATCAGAACCCTGTCCAGACCCAGACTCCCCATCAGAACCCTGTCCAGACCCAGACTCCCTCCCCATCAGAACCCTGTCCAGAACCAGACTCCCTCCCCATCAGAACCCTGTCCAGACCCAGACTCCCTCCCCATTAGAACCCTGTCCAGAACCAGACCCAGACTCCCTCCCCATCAGAACCCAGTCCAGAACCAGACCCAGACTCCCTCCCCATCAGAACCCAGTCCAGAACCAGATCCAGACTCCCTCCCCATCAGAACCCTGTCCAGACCCAGACTCCCCATCAGAACCCTGTCCAGACCCAGACTCCCTCCCCATCAGAACCCTGTCCAGACCCAGACCCAGACTCCCTCCCCATCAGAACCCTGCCCAGACCCAGGTCCATTCAGAGCGCCACCGCCGTCGCCATGGCGTTCCCTCAGGAGCTGGAGAGTGAATAAGGACATCTGAGGAAGGGAGAAGACGCTTTTTCATGCTTTTTTTCTTTTTGTATCTAAAGCCGTTTCCAAAAATAATATGGGCCCTAGAAAACAGAAGGTATGAGAAGAAGCAAACACAAAAACACACACACACACACACACACAAGTGTGTGAATGTGTGGTGTAGGGAGGGTACCTGATTCTTCCCTCTCTTTTTCTCTCATCTCCCTTTAAAAATCAGCAAATCCATTTGCTAAACAGCTGCCCCTCTGTGCTGAGCAGATAACAGCCAGGCCAGGCGGGCTTTGCGCTGAGCGAGAGGCAGATAGGCCCAAATCTGGCCCTGTTTTCAAAATGCTAATGACGAAGGAACATGTCGGCAGCCAAAAAAAAAGAAAAAAGAAAAGAGAGAAAAAAAAAGCTCTTAGATCTGTCAATTGCTATTTTGACAGGTATTTGCTTGTAAGTACACACAACACTTGTTCACTGTGTCTTATCTTGTGCTCACCAGAACACTGACCTACATTACATCAAGCACAATATGATGCACAAACATGCACTGTTCAATAGCTGGGTCTTTTTCTCTATACCCTCTCTCTCTCTCTCTCTCTCTCTCTCTCTATCTCTCTCTCTCTCTCTCTCTCTCTCTCTGTTTATGTTTCTCTCTTAAAATTAAGCAGACAGAACTAAATGAAATGGCTGCAAATCCAATAAATAGGAGGTATTCTCTTCCAGATAAGAGTGTGTGTGTCGGGGAGAGGGGATCCTGAGACCACCTCTGGGTGTTTGACGGCTCCTCAAACGACTGAGCAACAGCACTCGGCAGAGGGGAGTCAATATTGGAAATGTAGCCACAGCTGCTCGTTCACTCCAGCTCTCTCTCTCTCTCTCTCTCTCTCTCTCTCTCTCTCTCTCTCCGCTGTATAAAGCATGAATATAATGGAGCAAAACAGATATTGGTGTGTGTGGGTGTGTGTACACATAGTTCAGATATTCTATGATTCCAATTTATGGCTGATATGTCATTAAACAGCCAATACCCAGATACAGTAATATAGGAAAGAGGGAATCATCAAGCGGACAGTATAACTCCACGTTCACAGTCTCAGTCCCATTTCTGTCTGTTCTGTTTTATGTGTTGCGATAAACATGGAGGCGACAAACAGTAACCCCCCCCATCTCAACTATACACTACCTGCCCCCCCCACCTCAACTATACACTACCTGCTCCCCCACCCCCCATCTCAACTATACACTACCTGCTCCCCCCACCCCCCCCATCTCCACTATACACTACCTGTTCCCCCGTCAACTATACACTACCTGCCCCCCCACCTCAACTATACACTACCTGTCCCCCCATCTCAACTATACACTACCTGCCCCCCCACCCACCCCCCATCTCAACTATACACTACCTGCCCCCCCACCACCTCCATCTCAACTATACACTACCTGCCCTCCCCACCCCCACCCATCTCAACTATACACTACCTGCCCCCCCCCACCCCCACCCATCTCAACTATACACTACCTGCCCCCCCCACCCATCTCAACTATACACTACCTGCCCCCCCCCACCCATCTCAACTATACACTACCTGCCCTCCCCCCCCCCCATCTCAACTATACACTACCTGCCCCCCCTGCCATGTCAAACACAATCACGTCTTAATTGTCTTGTCTATTAATGTACAGACGCCTGCTGGGGAATTGACCCCACTTAGTTGTGAGTGACACATCCCTTCCAGACAGAGAGTGGGAGGTTTGAACCCTCATTGCCCCAAGAATTAACGTGATTGTGAGATGGCCAGGTAACTTTAGACAGTAATAAAATGGACAGTTTTACATTAACTGGCATTATAGTAATTTAGAAGACTTTTAGCCTTTGAAACTTGAGAGTAATCTCATGGAGACATCGGTTGTGTGTGTGTGTGTGTTTATTAAGTGCACGTCTGAAATGCTTCAACCAAGTAATTTCAAGGAAACATACAACATAAAACATCATCATAAAACAACACAGGATGCACAAGGTAGTTGCATGGGCATGGAGGAGGAGGAAGGTGTTACAGGCCTTGCCTTGTAATCCATACTGTATATCCCTGGTTCCGACCCTAACACTACCCCTGAGTTTAACCCTAACACTACCCCTGACTTTAACCCTAACACTACCCCTGAGTTTAACCCTAACACTACCCCTGACTTTAACCCTAACACGACTCCTGACTTTAACCCTAACACTACCCCTGACCTAAACCCTAACACTACCCCTGACTTGAACCCTTACACGACCCCTGACCTCTAGGGGTTCAATGCGTAACCTTCCCTGTAACAGAATGTAGTGAACTGAAATATGCATACATGCTTTTGAATGCATGTTTAGGTGTAAAAATCACGCTTAGCTTTTGTACAGAGAAAACCCTCAGGTTATGCTATAATATAGGGAATACATTTCTAGTGGCAAAGCAGTATACGCAGTATAAGCACTTTGGGATGATAACAGGTTGACAGAGAGACCCACAATACCCTTTAAATGCTGCACTTGAAAAAAGGCCTTCCTTGAGAAAGCAGAGTGTGACAGAGTAAACTGTTTGTTCCTGCGAACAGCTCGATGCCAATCAGCCATTAACGAGCCTGCGTGGGAACCAGCGACTGAGAGAAGTTAAACTGAGCTGAATTAAGGAGCAATATCATCCTTCACGCAGGTGCTCGCTCAACGAATAACCGCTTTAATTACTGTTATTCAATCATCCCTTTTTTCCTCTCATGCTCAAACACTGCACTGGCATTATCAGCTCTTCTTTTCAATTTGCGAGCACCTATCAGGCCTGCCGCTGCGCCCGCACCGCTCAGCCATGTGTGACCTCCAAAACAGAAACACAACAGGCGTGGAGACGGGAGGGGGCCGTGCAGCAAGGCGCGGCGTTTAGAGGCGGCCCCTCGTCTCAGCGCGTCCGTCTCGGCTAGCGGGGCTCGGAGGGACACATCTGTGTATGACGGAGGCATGGAGACGGGGGGGGGGGGGGGGGGGGGGGGGTTGCGGCGTGGGCGGCTGCACCTGCTGCCTTCTTCTTCTCCACAATACTTATTATTATTATTTCTGTCCAATGTGTTTCTGTTTGGATAGGACTGCAAGGCCTTGCGGAGAGTGATATGGTCAGCTGAACGTCCCTTGGGGAGCCCACTCCCCCACCTCGAGAACATATAGTCCAGAAGATGCAAGACCAAGGCCAACCAGGAAATTGACTGTTTTCTCCGCTACGGTCATGGAAGAGATACTGCACTCATGGTGAGCATAGAGAGGCTCAGGAAGAGTTGCTTCCCACAAGCCATCTGACACCTGAATGACTATCTATTACCCCACCCCCCCACCCCCCAGATTCATTTTAGACTCAGAAAGGGTACTTATTGTGTTTTTTGTGTTAATTTGGAATATCATCATTTTGTACATTTGTGATTTGTAAATTTGTATTTTGGTACTGAGCATTAGAAGCCGGCAGTAACATTTCACTGTGACTGTACACCGTACATTACATGTGACAAATAAAGGAATCTTGAATCTTGTAGCGCGCGGCCACGGCGATGCGGAGTAACTCTGTCAGCACCTCCAACAGGTTGTGAATGTTTAGACTCATCTTGCTGCAGGGTCGTCGGTCTGTAGACAAACCGGGTGAGGACATGTTGATTGGTTGTGTGTAGCAGGACATGTTAATTGGTTGTGTGTACCAGGACATGTTGATTGGTTGTGTGTAGCAGGACATGTTGATTGGTTGTGTGTAGCAGGACATGTTGATTGGTTGTGTGTAGCAGGACATGTTGATTGGTTGTGTGAACCAGGACCCAGCTCTTTGTGGGTGAAGTTGACCTGGCTGCTGGCGTCCTGGAAGTTCCAGATTTCTAACGTGCCCACCTGGGCGGGGCCTGAGGGATGCCCATCGGGGCGCGGAGACTGAGGGAGTAGAAGAACAATAGCAGACAGTCACTGGAGTCAATTGACATCAAACAAACGAGGTGATTTCCCAGGGATCCGTCTCTCTAGAGCTGAGGGCTGACAAGTGCTGGTCCCCTGGGACTGCAAAGAGAGACACTACTACACCACAGGGAAGTGGCTTTTATCTTTTTACATGTTAACTAACATAAGGCACCACACATACGGAAGGAGACAGAACATGTATAATAATTATTTGGACATATTGCTGTTGTATGAAAGGTAAAATAATAACTAATTGATGATCGATGATAAGGAGAATATATTTATTTACACATACAATATTTTTGACTGAGTTTGATGAACTTGAGTAGTATTCTATTACATAATGAATATTACTACTATTGCTATTCTGTTACATAATGAATATTACTACTATTGCTATTCTGTTACATAACAAATTTGATTAGAACTACTTCAGAAATTAAATTAAGAAATGCTACTCCTGATAGTAAAGCTGAAATATTTCTATAAATATTTTTGATTAAAAAAAACAAACAATTGAGCCAAGAAATGCTTCTATCCAACAACCCTAGAGATGACGTGTGAATCAAACAGGCTGTCTCTCAAGCTCATTTCCCTGTTTTTTTTAGTGTTTCAGTGACACCAGCGAGGGCATTGTTCTCCCTCTATATCTAAATAAACACACACCAGGGAGAGAGCCGCAACATTCAGCTCTTCTCCAATGCTGTCTGGTCCCTCTAAACGAGGAGACAACAGGTCTGCTCTCTGTGGAAGGATCTCCCAGGACCCAGCCCTCACTAAGGCCCTCGAGGGGGGCCACACTGGGCCTCCTGCCTAAAAACACCATCTCCCTTGCCCTTTGGACACGCCCCTGTGCCGGCGTGCTGTCATGGGGCTGAGAAGCAACACTGCAGACAAAGCAGTCTGACTCCGGATCCCCTCAGCATCCCGCGGCCCCCTCCTCACTGCCCCCCCCCCCCCCCCCCCCCCCACACACACACACACACACCGCTCCAACAAATCACGCTCTGTTGCTGATGTCTTAACAATGTCTTTACAGCGAGACACACGCACCTCCTGTACACGGTGTTGTGTGATCCGCAGACAAAGCTGTCCCCCGTCGTTGTCACTGCCTTCCTCTCCTGTCAGCAACATTCGTATTCACACGTTTTTCCATTGTTTTCTCCCGTTGTTTCCTTTGGATTTTGAAAACATCGATTTGTTCTCTTTGCCGTAAACACTGTGAAATGGTGCAATCTGAGCAAGAGACGTCTTTCTGTGGAGAATATCCTCTTTGTTTCGCCAGATTGAATTTATTTTTTTCTTCCAAAAAGCTAGAACAAACAAAACCAACACGGTCGCTGAATTCAATCCAAATCACTGAACGTGTGTGAACTCATCAGCGTAAAATGTTTGTCTTGTTTGTGGTAAATACTGCCATTTCAATGGCCTCATTCTCTGTTTGACATCATTTCAGAAGTGTGTGTATTAGAGTGAGTCTTGATAGAGAACAAGAGCATGTTGAAGTCTATGATTTTGTACATCAGACACCACTTGGATAATGAAAACATATTTGAGAAAAACATCCTATTCTATCATATCAATTTACAAGTTATACAATATTCAAATGTGTCTTCAACTAGGAAGGTGAATGTTAAATGAATACGCAACACGCTTTTACAATACATTCTGGTTTATGAGTTTACAGTCAACCATAAAACATTTCCCCTCAAAGGATTGTGCTTTAATATCCACCCTGGATGATATCTTGCTGTACACAATCTAATTAGCAATGTCATTCCTGACATTGACATGAACGCTACATGTAAAAACCCCATTGTTCCTGTTGCCCTCGATATTTACTCCTGTCATGTTCCCAGTCTTTTACGCGGATATGAATAATTAAGTGCAGGAATAACTTCTGAATGCATTCTTAACTAGCAGGGAAGATGATATCTCAAAGCATGTGAAATCTTTGTTGCTGTTTTACCATCAACGCTCAGTAGAGTAACAGAAGTGTGGCCTGCTACCATGTGAGTGTGTCAGCCAGATGCTGGGTAGAAAGCCGTGTCTGTATGAGGTAGGGGACGAGGCGCGGCCATGGCAGCCTCCTGCTCCGAGGTGGCTCCTCCCACAACCCTGCGGAGAGTACAGCGCCATTACAGAACCCACTAACAGCGCGGAGACACGGTTTCTCATTTAGCCAAACGATCACTTTGCTCCAGAGCCGTGATGAGATGGAGGATCCCATGGAGAGCAGGAGCTGTGTGAGGAGTTATTCAAACATTTGCGAACCCAATAATGCCACCGAATCAACCAGGATGTATCATATTTACACTACATACGCTTCCTAAAAATGGAAAAATATCATCTAACAAAAAAAGGGAAAATATGATAATGGCATTTTCTCTGTTGGAAGTAACATATTTATTGGGTTTTTATATTAAACCTTATTGAATGTAATTGTACTGATGAGAAGGTATTTTTTGAAAAATGACACCACTGGGGATGGAAAGGGATGGAGACATAGGGCGGTCTGAATCCAGGCGTGTTCTTCACATGACTGCACATCAAAATAGGTGTTCTGATAATGCCTTAACACCAGCCTCCCTGACAACCCTGTTAACAAATCACAATCCACCAACAACATATATAAACCCAAGTTATGGGATGAATCTGGCTCAGTGCCTGAGAAGTGTATCTTGAGGATATGCCCAGTAGTGAATCAGTCTCATGACTGTTGTCCAGGATGCAGAGAAGACCAGTGAGCTGCTGAAACAGCCCTGGCCATGGCAGCACTGCAATGTCATAAACTCCGTAATAAAAGCTGGATTGGTGGTGCTTTCTGATCCTAACAATTGCCGCAATGCCCAGATAGACCACCAAAGTCACGTTGTTTGTGGAACAAACAATTTGAACTCCATTTTGCGAAGTCATGGGGCGTTTGGGATGCTATGCTCTAGACCCCCCATTACTTCCGCTAGGAGGTCGACTTATGTCGGTGGGAACCACGGTGGATTCTCTAAAATGCCTGGATTAGAGTCAGAAAAATCTGCATCTTATTACTACAGTCACAGTAAGTGCAAGAACGGTCACATTCTGACACTATGTTAGGGGAGAGAGGGGTCAAACGGATCACTTTTGTTTTTCCCCTCTACACAGAGACACATTAATTTATCGTAACCACGTTTTATAGTGAACAGTTTACACATGTCCTCTACAAATCCCAACCATGTTTGCTAAGTTTGGTTGAATGACTGGAACACAATCAGACAGGGAGGTGGGTGTACTTTGATCCTTTCCTCCCTCCCTAGAGAGTTGGTGGGATCACGTGATAGGGACGAATGGATCAAATGCATACCTATATCCACAAAACAAGTACATATTTGTCATTTGCTTTATGTATCATGATCAAAATGTTGAAAATTGTATGAAATTGGTCCCATGCTTCAAACTGATCTTTGTGTAATCGCACAATCTTGTCAATAAAGTTAAGAAAAACTCTACTCCAGTGATATGCATGCCCCATAGGCCAACACTCATCTTATCATGCACGCCACGATGTTCGCGCATTCCTCTTTCAATTAACCTCAAGACAATTCTCTTGTCATTGAGGGCAAATTATTCATAGGCAGAATTAAATGGTTATGTAGGCATAACTGAGCAAGCCCTATGCTATGTTAGCCCCATAGCTATAGCTATGCTAACTATAGTCACCGTCACTTATGGGGCTAATGCTATGTTAGCCTCTCACATTTCACCCAATGTTGATGAGTCATTGTCAGCTACTCTGTGTAGGCCTTAAGACAAAAAACAATCAAATAGGCAAACCTGAGTGCATTTTAATTGATTTCAGTAGCCTAACAAGCTCACATTAAAATGCTTGACAATATATTAGGCTAACATCTCAGTCACACTCTATAAAGATGTACTTGTTTAAAAACATCAGCATACATAAATAAACAACAATATAATATATAACATGGCTTATATCCTTGCTCAGGTGCAGCGCAGTCTCTTTATTTGGGATGTATCTGTTCAGAGTGGTGTAAGGCTGTCTCCCCAGTTACTTTACTGCCTGGTAAGCCCTGGTCTTTCTTTCAGACATGATGTTACATCCAGATTGAGGCTTGGCATTCCAGGTGTGAGGCTGGGCATTGTCTGAAAGCCTAGAACAAAGTAACACATTATTATTAACAGATATCGCTCATTAGCAAGTGAACTGAAGTGATCCGTTTGACCCGTAACTCCCCAGTTGCAATCCTCAACAAATAAGCATAAACCTTAGAAATGGAACTCACTTGCTTTTGTTTCTTTTTACTTACCAAGTGAAGAAGTGTTCGTCTCCTGCTAAATCGAAGCGCACGCGTCCAATCAGTCAGATTTTTTTTTTAGTACGTGCAGAGGGGATTTAAATATTGTGTACCAAATACCATCTTCCGGACTGCAGTGGAACCCAAAAAAATGGTCCGTGATCTGACTGCCACACCGATCCATTTGACCCTGCTCTCCCCTACTTAATTGCTATGCACTATGCTACTTAATTCTTGTGTCTTGTCTTTTCTTGTTTGTATCAGAGTTCTAGTCCCCCCCCAGCTTGCCCTAGTTCCCTCCTCATTCCAGCTTTCTAGTCACACAGCTAGCCCTAGTTCCCTCCTCCTACTAGTGGTGCGAACTATCTAGCTAGCTAGCGAGCAGTAGCTAGCGGAACTAGTTAGCTAGCGGTATCTAGTGCCACTGACTGGCTAGCTAGCTAGTTACTATATGCACCGTACAAAAGCACCATCCACATGACACAGCAGTCAGACATCAGGAGTTATCAGCTAGCTAGCTGCCAGCTAGCTACATGGACATAGGGATCAGGCTAATTTACAAGGTTGGACTCAGGACCAGCAGCTGATTGACATTCAATTTTCTAGAATAAATCAGCTGATTCATTCATACCAGGTGCTGTTGTAGGACTCTTGTCATTTTCTCATATTTCTCATTAGAGCATATTGCAGGTTGCAGACCCCAGGGAGTCAATGTGTAGGAACATTATGTAGGAATTAGATTTTCAAAAAATATACACTACAGTGACTTCTGGAGCTGTTTTTGTTACTTCCTCATCTAAAAATTCGCCAAACCGGAAGTGACATAGCAGAGGGGAGTCACTAAATATTCTTCACTTGGGTCACAGTAGCCTAGCCTACACAAATGTAATCTAGAAACTCTGGTGCATTGTCGAGTCAGTGCTTTCCTGTTGTGCGTGGTGCTACCCAATGTCTACATATACTAGGGGTGTAACAATATATCGTGCCACAATATATCGCAATACAGAAACGTCACAATACGTATCGTCAAGGTGAAAACAATATTGTGATATGTTTATTGTCAGTGAACGCTGGCTACACAACGCTGGTAATAAACACATCTTTTGTCTCTAGGCCTATCCATGATATTACAACAGTTAAGCTCTAAATTCACAAAGTGTAGTGGAGAAGAAATGTGGATAAATGCACTATTGGTGTGAACAGCAGCACTACTGCAACGCTTCACACCTGTATCGTATCGTATTCTTATCGTCAACCCAATATCGTGTATCGTATCGTATTGTGAGATAAGTGTATCGTTACACCCGTAACATATACACATAAGTGCAAGAGATTTAGCCATCCATACACTGGTCGGAATATGTCCATATGTGGTGCCATATGCAGCACCACGCATGTTGTAGCCTACCTGATCCGTCTTGGCTTATGTCAGAAAAATCTCTCAGGTGTTAACGCACCATAATCAGTGAACACAAGAGCAACATGAACTCAGGATGAACGTAACCCTGTGGCAGCCCAGAGATATGTTGGTGTGGAGAAGCCTCATAGGGGAGGTGATCTTGAAAAAAAGGCTTCACCAGCGTAAAACATTTCCATTGGAATGAATGCAACGCCATTTTAACACTGTCTCCAGTTTTTTTTATACCTCCATGGTCTGGAATTCAACAACAGTAGAAAAACATCAAAATAATGTCTAGTCATAGGCGATTTTACCCTCTGAGAGTAGGGGGAGCAACATTTTGATGTGAGAAAAAAATAACAGTTCTGCCGTCCCGTCCCGTCCCATCTATTTACAAAGAATGCCAGTTGTGAACAGTATGCTAATAAGAAATACATATGACAATTAAATATGCACAAGGCATCAAACTTCATCTTCACCACGAGCATGTCAATATGACCGAGCACTAGGCCATACCAGACATCACAACATAAAACTGCAACTGCCTTCTGGTGCTAGCTTCCTCGCCGATGGTGATCTTGCTAGTGCTAGTGCTACCTTCGATAGCCTCTGGAGCACTTCTGCATTCGATTGCACCTGCTGCGGTGTCATTTCGAGTGGTAGCTTCTTCATTAGCATTGCCAGTTTTATTTTTTTTAATGAAGAAGTGGTCAATTGTTTTTATAGCTTTTTTCGCCATTGTGAGCAGGTTGGCTAGTTGAGCACTGAGCAGTACAGTCAGATCAATTTTTTTTGCGGTAACAGATCAAACCGGAAATAGTTGAGGTCGACGGACGAGTTGTGCCATTGGTGGATTATGAATATATATATATTTTTTTTTTTTTTAACCTAGTTTAAAGTAATAAATACTAAATAATTTCAAATGAATGAATGATGACCTAACACAAACTGGTACAAACCACAATTATGTATTTAATAATTGTGTTAAAGGAGTAGTAAAGGGAAAATGCATGTTTAGCCCTGTTTTAAGGTTACTTATGATCATATACAATGGTTCAGATCAAAACGTTGACAAAACTAGCACTTTTGAGAAAGTCTGATAATTGCTGTACCACCGCATACAATGGATGTGGTTGGGCACCATGGAAAATCATTAAAAAAACATGTTAAACTCAATTTCAAAGACAAGAAACTCACCGAGGTGTTAGTTGGTGTTCTGACATATAATTCGCCATAAAGTAAGATTCTAGTTCATCTGGAAAGGCTTTTTAAATATTTAGCATATAACTATTTAGTCTCAGAACATAGGTGTGTACAGTAAACTTCCGCAAACTAGGTAGCCTAGCAACATAAACATTAACAATAGCTAACGTAAGTAGTTCCGCTTCCTGAATCCCCTCTGCGGATTGATCTACACATCTACAACGGTCGCGTCAATACAAGTCAATGGATTTTATAAAATGATCAATAAAACCCTACAGGATTCATACTTTGCGGCGAATTTGATGTCAGAACACCAACGGACACCTATTACCCCCTTGGTGAGCTTCTTGTCTTGTCTTGTGAAATCGCGAATTTAACATGTTTTTGAATGATTTTTCAAGGTGCCCACCCACATCCATTGTATGACCTAAACAGTGGTAGAGCAATTATCAACTTTCTCAAAAGTGCTAGTTTTGTCAACGTTTTGATCTGAACCATTGTATATGATCATAAGTAACCTTAACATGAACATGATTTTTCCCTTTAATTAGTAAAAAAAAAGAATTTAAATATTTGAGCAGAGTTGGGCTGGCCAATCAGGGGGGGCACTCGCCCATGTATCTAGTTTTGTGTTATCTAGCGATGTCTAACGCTGTGTTCACATTATAACTCTCAAACAGGTGATTTGTGAGTTTGAGCTATACAGTACCAATCAAGAGTATCTTTGTGGATACTATAGTTAATGTTTGGAATTAAGAATAACAGGAGTCAAGAAAAAAAACAGCCAAGCAGAACTGTAGGCTATAGGCCTACAATGTTTCCAGGTTTAAAAACTGAAACGCTTAGTTTCATAACCCAAAACAAGAGTAGACACTTCAAATAAAAATATTATCTATTCAATAATCTAATTCAGTCCAAATTTTCCATTTTGTAGTCCTATCAGTTCATTTAAGTCCTTTTTAATTGTTTGTTTCTGGTTGCCGTCAACCCTGCCGATGTAGGCCTATGTGTGACCAGGATTTATTTCATGAGCATGTGGGAGGAAAAAGACATGCAGTGCTATCCGTCACCGCCTGCAGTTGTATGACACTGTGTGATGAGGAACAAAAACACTTGCCACTCGCGAAGGAATGCAATTTGTTGCGAATCGGAAGATAATGGACATTTTTATTTATCGTCATCATATCCCCTATGTTGTTGCAAGTAGCCTATAAGCACTTGTATGTTTTCCATTTATTCTATACTGTTGATAATGTTACTATTGGTACTGTGCAGGCCAAATCTGTTTTGATATAGGCCTAGGCTACTTCCCTCTCAAGCGGGGGCGTAATGACCGGAGCTTATCCAGTTTTGTGTCACATGCCAATCTAATTGATGAAGACGTGGCCTTAAATTCTACATGATTTATGATTGTTTTTAATGTTCCTGAAGGCAAGATCAGATGATTTGTATGTACCTGTATGAGGTAGGCCTATTTCTCATAATGTTGAGAATGCTTAGGCCAACACTGTGCTTTACGGTAACGCAGCCCAAGAGATGTTTAAAAACCCCAGAACCACATCTGGGTAATTTTATTCCCTCATCAGACAACTTGGCTCACTGTTCAACGATTGCAGCGATGGCCAATAGGCTGCTTTCTGTTTATGTTACATTCGTTTGGACACTTTAGGAGTGGAAATCAGTGCGCGCAGCTCCATCCGAGATCAAAGGGGATGTTTTCACACAGTCACAACTAGACATATTTCGAACGACAAATAGGCTGCTTGTTGTTGATGTCACATTCGACTTCGGACTTCTGTTCCACTCCTTTGATTTTTAGCCCTTTAGGCATTGCCAAACTCATTACTAATAACGGCACAACAAGGGTCCGCTCTCCAATGTGTTTTCCATGTTTGGCGTTCACTGTAGTAGGCAATAGGCTACTGCCCTGCGTTGCCTATTATTTTATATTCTAACATAACCAGTGGGCATTACAATAACAAATCGGGAAAAAACGTATCCCAACCCAATAAAATAAATATACAATAAGGCAATAAAAATGAACGATCAGAAGTGGGGATATGAAATATCTTAATTTACAGCCAGTTTACCAGATTACTCCACCGATTGTCGGTAGGGGTGAATCAGGGATATATAGGCCCAAAAATCCTTTAATGTGAGCCCGGCATTAAATCTTGGTGTGCCCCTTTAGGAGGGTGTGATAGTAATTTAACTGATCTAGTCAAAAGGATTTACCAAGATTCGCTCAAAAGGTTAAGTCTGGTTTATTGTGAAAAACATACGAGCGCAAGGACTTCCTGAACAACGAGTGGTTAGTCAGCGAAGTGCCCGTTTGGTCTTCTGCTGTGGCTTATATGCAGTCAAAACACAGGTAAGGTCTTTCCAGGATGTGATTGGCTACTGCATTGTACATCATATGAAATGGCAGGCGTGGCCAAGAGTACAGACATGTGACATGAGAAAAAGGGCGGCAATTGGGGACAAAGGATGGTTATTCTATTGTAGACAGATGGCCTTCTGGAAGCCATTTTATATGTTAGCACAGCTATGTGAATATTTGGGGGAGGTGATGAATTACAAAAGGAGTGAGAGGACAAAGGTTTAAGGTGTTTGGATGTAAATTCCTGGGTGTTTGGATGTAAATTCCTGGGTGTTTGGATGTAAATTCCTGAACAATCCCCCATTTGTGCCTGAACAGGTACACAAAAATAAAATATAAAATCCAAACACAAAGTTTAAACATTCAGCTATGCTATACATGTGGAAAGGAAATAATCTCTCCACTAGGTGAAAAAAAAAAAAAAGATTATTTTCTTTCCACGTGCAAAATCACGCACCAAAACCCCTTGTTTCAGAAATTTGACAGGAAACAAGGTAAAAAAGATGACATGATTATACTATTTATAGTCTAAGAGTGGACAACCATTCACCAAAAAACCTTGATTTAAAGTTTGAACAAGGCAAAAAGATAAATGGTTACCAGTGTAAGAAGGGCAAAAAACCTCTTGGTCAATTTAGAGGAAAAACCCAAACTTATTTATCAACTCATGTTTCAACCATTGTAACTCTTGTAAACAAATATGATATTTTTCAAGATAATTTCAAAGTTCATTCACTCTTGTTGTGAATAATCGCATGTAATTTCCTCTGGATCATAGCTTCCATGTTTGCGTCTCTGAATGTTTAATGTAGGTTCCAGTGTGTGCGGTTAGAGGTGCAGTCATTGCTGTTGAGATTTTCCACGTTGTCATACCACAACCACGAGAAGGAGGTGACCGGCAAGGTCAGTCTCCGATTGCTCATCAGAGGAGAGGAGAGTGTGGTGGTGACTGTCAAGGTCACTCTCCGATTGCTCATCAGAGGAGAGGACAGTGTGGCGGTGACTGTCAAGGTCACTCTCCGATTGCTCATCAGAGGAGAGGACAGTGTGGCGGTGACTGTCAAGGTCCTTGAGATCTCTGGTTCGGCTGCATGGACCGTCCTCTCAGCTACTTTTGACAGCTATTCCACACAGGCCAGAATGTCCTGGTGCTGATTGTTCCATCTTTGATGGGTAGGTTCCTCCCGCAACATCTACTTCTCTTCCATGTTTTCTGGCCTGTTCTCAGGCTGCTCATCTGCTTCTGGTAGTCTGTTTTCCCATTGGGCAGGTCTGCATAGAGCGGTCAGCCAGCGAGCTCTCGGAAGGTGAGGAGGGAGTCCCTGTCCTGGTCCAGCAGGGTGAAGGTGCGCAGCCAGGGCGCCAGCAGCACGTACAGGCTCTTGAACTGAACCCGGTCCACACGGTACTGCTCCACGTAGGGCCGGCCCGGGTCGTGCTGCTGGAGGGCCACCTCGGCGCTCCCGCTCCCCCAGTACAGGCTGATGAAGTGCTCCGTCTGTGGATCCACAGATGAGAGAGACAAACAGAGACAAAACAGAAGAGAAAAAAGGAGAGTCCTCTGGTCTGGTTTCCCTGTTTCCCTCTTTGGTCAGGAACGGTTATCAGCAGTCTGTTGGGAGATACTCAGAAACATGGTTAAGTGCAAGCTCCTGCTTTGGGGAAAAATTGTTTTATTCAGTCAGGAAAACTTAAACAGGGTGTCTGTTCCAAGTGTCATTAGAGCCAGTCTGCAGTAGCCTACAGTGACATCAAGGGCAGTGTTAGAATGACTTTAACACGCCCAGTCCCCAGTCATGATCAAGGCAATTGGATTTGGCTCTAGAATTTCTCTTGCGATTTTATGAAATACAATAAAATAAACACATTCTTGTCTCAACAAAATAACCCCCCCCCCCTAAGGGTAGAAACAAATGTCCTGAAGTCAGGATAAAACAGAGATGGGGAAAAAAAAAAAATTGCATCACTCAAATAAAATGACACTAAAAATGAACTGGCTTCATTTACAATTAAGAAAACATCAATTATCAATTAATCAAAAAATCCATCAAAGCTTCATTTGTATAGCTAAAATTGTATATCTAAAACTTCCCTCTTCTGCATTTGAGGACAGAGTATTGGGCCCGCTTCGGACAAAAATGGTCTCTTCCCTATGTCATACTTATCTGTCGCTCACAGTGAGTCGGTGACATGGCGTTGGTCCTGCATCCCACGAACCACAGATCGCCCATCTGTAGGGAAACAGGCCGGTAACCTCCATCTCCACCTCCGGTCCTGTGCCCGCCTCCTGGTTCGGCATTCACCCATCACTCCCGGAACGACAGTTGTCTGTAAGAACACTCAGAAAAAACACTCAGGCCCGATGAATGTGCCTCAAACTATAAACATGAGATATTTAACATAACCATTTAAAATATATAATTGGGTTAGGAGATGCTGTATTCAGATTAAGACACTGGCAAACATTATCTATTTCCCCCACTATCATGTACAAACCTTACGTCCTCAGCTACATCTGTCTCGTCCTGTTTATTTACCTTAAAAAAATAAGTCTATATTGGCTAGTTAAAATCTACCTTGTGGGTTGTTCAAGGGAACCCCAGCAGGTGGCGCCGAATCCTTCAATTTGCCTGCGGTAACTGCGACAGTTCCTGATCCAGTGACCAGTTTTACCACAGTGAAAACACACGTCAGTTCTGTCTCCGTTTTCGTTTCCCTCCCTCGGTTTCATTCTGTAGTCTATTCTGTTTCTATACCTACGATTCTTGTTCGTGTGACGACCCTGTGGTCGTTGTTGGTTGGGAGCAGACGGAAAAACAGAGTTGGGAGGCGGGGCAGCAGCTGCGGGTGAACCAGTCATAGTTTGGGAAGGATGTGTGAGCTCTGAGTGCCGAGTCGGCGTGATAGAGTTCAAAACGGAATGACTAGGAGGGGGGAGGGACTCTGAATATTCCTCTCTCTGATTAACTTCGTCAGCTACGCTTCTTTTTGACTTGAAAAAACACTCGTGTGCGAGTATTTCCCACTTCCTGAATGTATTCCAATCTATCGCATTTCCAGGCTCCCTTCCTAACCTAGTCATCTCAAACGCCTGTAACTGAGCCCTAACAGTCGCTAACTCACTAATATTGAGTGTACCGGACAGGGGGAAATCAGAATGCTTCGCCCAGATCAAATACTGTACACAAGCATCATCCCAAAACCTTTGCGCAACAATCTTAGCTGGTCCAGACAGCGAACTAGTATTGGTATTCATAATTAACACAATACCCTACAGCCTATAATTCAAAACTAACGGTGAAAAGAAAAGTATAGTTAAACACAGGCGGGAAATAAACAAAGGAATACAATTTCGAAAGAAACAAAGACACATTAAACCGCTAAATAACTCACCCAGTCAACTGGTCCTTTGTTTTCTGGCTCGATGGCGGATCACCGGGAGAGCGGAGTGGTGTTTTCCTGCGTCTCCCAGACAACCAGCTAGCCTACTGGAAATCTAGCAGTTACGAATTTAACAGTCTAAACAGTGTACAAAATACTTACAATACTTTACCTGGATCCATGGCGCGCTTAACAAACAATACAAGGCAAGAGCCGAGGCTCAAACAGTAAACAACAAACTAACAACCCCGTGCACATACAAGACAGAGCCGAAACTCCAACAGTAAAACAGCAGACTAACACGGGGACGCAAAACAAAGAACGACCAAAGATGACGAAAAGAGGACGAACACACGACTTAACACACGACAAGCATGCCTGGCTGCACCAGCCACTTAGTCAAAGCTAAACTTAGTTTAGGTTGACTAAACCACCCGGGATCAAAGGGACAAACGCTTCTACCAGAAACGCGGGTCGGACTAACATACCAAAACCACTCCCTGTAGCTACCTTCGTTGAGAAAACGGCTCTGCGGTTTTAATTCCACCCGCGACCGGCCAAAGGGAAACCTGTTCTGTGCCAACTCTTTGACGTATTAACTCAAAAAACCCGTTCTAAGCTGCAACCGATAAACAACCTGAATTGTACATCAACTACAGGGGAACAAATTCACGAGACCAAAACTCACAGTTCTTCTGAACTGTTTATACCCTCGTAACGAAACAAGGACGAAATCAAAGGACAATACAATATATAAATATATCTATTGCTGTTCACAACTTCCTTAGATAGTTACTTACTAAATGCGTACTTAATACCCACGCCGGGGTTTCTGTTTTCAACAATCCAGACCAACACAATCTGAACCAAAACCATGGCAAATAACAAGCATAAAAGGATTCGTTTTTCAACGTACCGTGAGTTTAGCCGAGTGGAACCAACGGCGGACCTCTCCGAACCAGTGCGCATAGACGCAAAGAGAGAAGTTCCAGAGCGGCTATCGCTCCGCACGTCTGCGTCCTTTGGTTCCACTCCAGGCGAACCCCACGGCAGTAGATCCCGTCCCGAGTCGCCAACTGTGATAGTAATTTAACTGATCTAGTCAAAAGGATTTACCAAGATTCGCTCAAAAGGTTAAGTCTGGTTTATTGTGAAAAACATACGAGCGCAAGGACTTCCTGAACAACGAGTGGTTAGTCAGCGAAGTGCCCGTTTGGTCTTCTGCTGTGGCTTATATGCAGTCAAAACACAGGTAAGGTCTTTCCAGGATGTGATTGGCTACTGCATTGTACATCATATGAAATGGCAGGCGTGGCCAAGAGTACAGACATGTGACATGAGAAAAAGGGCGGCAATTGGGGACAAAGGATGGTTATTCTATTGTAGACAGATGGCCTTCTGGAAGCCATTTTGTATGTTAGCACAGCTATGTGAATATTTGGGGGAGGTGATGAATTACAAAAGGAGTGAGAGGACAAAGGTTTAAGGTGTTTGGATGTAAATTCCTGGGTGTTTGGATGTAAATTCCTGGGTGTTTGGATGTAAATTCCTGAACAAGGGTCACTTCTTCTTTGTCATTTGGGTGAGTTTGTACGTCCTCTCCCCTGAGGCTGGGGCCGAGGGGCTATCCTTTCACCTCCCAGACCTGGATGACGTGGTCTGCGGTTTGTTCCTCGGCGCTACACTCGCACGTCGCACAGGATGCCAGGCCCCATCTGTGCATCGATGAGCGGAAGCGTCCGACGACGGTCCGTAGATGATTAAGCCTCACCCACGCCAGTCTGGGTAAGTCCATCCCGGGAGGGGAAGGACCGGCGGCTGGGATAAACGTCTTGGAGGTGTTTGCCTCCCACTCCACACGCCAGGTGTAGTCCGCCCATCCTGCCTCACTGATGTTAAGATCTCTGCATTGCTGCAGGAGATCCCGTGTGGCAGGCACAAAAGGGTGTCTCGACTTGAGACGCCGGGGAGGCTCCGCTGTTGCAGTGAGCCTGTCGTGGAGCAGGTGGTTAGGCTCCACAGCCCGGCAGGTGAGACGTTCTGTGGTTCCTGTGCGGCGGAAGGATGGGAAGGTTGTCCACAGGAGTGGGACGCAGGCATCTTGTCACGATGCGCAAGGCTTCGTTGATAGGCGGATCGACGAGGCGGGTGTGAGCGCTGCGGCACCACACCGGTGTCTCACTGGTCGTGTAGACCACGGCTAGGGCTGCCGTATGCAATGTTTTTGCCTCATCAATGCCACGCGAACTGTTAACTTATTGCGCAGTGACTCTAAGTGTCGGCAGAACGTGAGCGACCTGTCCAATGTCACGCCAAGATAGGTTGGTTCGGCGCAGCATGGCAGGGGTATTCCATCGATGTGTATTAGGAGCTCACATTTGGCTTTCTTGTTGTCAAGGTGGAAGGCCGCCTCACTGAGCTTCAGTCTCCATTTCTGGAGGTATGCCGCTAGTGTATACATGTCCTGGCTTAGGGTCTCCTCCACGGCCTGCCAGTCTCCAGCGGAGTACACCAGCGTGAGGTCGTCTGCGTAGGTGTACTTCCTGGAGACTGTGTCGGACAGGTCATTGGTGTAGATGTTATAAATGAGGGGGGCCAGGACAGATCCCTAGGGGACGCCGTTCTTAAGGCATTACAACCTGCTTCGCTGTCCTCTATCGGTGGTGAGGGTGAAGCTGCGGTTTCGGACAAGCTCCATGATCATGCTGACCATGTGCCTGTCCGGCAGCAGGCGGAGCAGCTTGCAGGTGAGGCCGCAGTGCTATACCGTGTCACTCTGTCAGTGCAACCGATCATAACTGTTCAGAACGTTTCACTATATATATATATATTATACGAACACACGCGCACACACACACAGGCCTCGGCGGACCTAACTCGCTCACACAAATGTAAGCCTAAACTCATCATCACAAACCTACCACAACAAATTGAGGCCACAGCGGACCAAAAGCAACTGGAGGAGTTATAGGAAAAACGCTCAAAGATAGTACAATGTCCTCCCTTATTTGTAAATGGACTGCACTTATATGGCACTTTTCCACCTTAGCGGCACTCAAAGCACTTTACAATGGCCTCTCATTCACCCATCAATGGCGGTAGCTGCCATGCAAGGCGCTAACCTGCTCATTGGGAGCAATTTGGGGTTAGGTGTCTTGCTCAAGGAAACTTTGACATGTGGACAGTCAGAGCTGGGATTTGAACCACTGACCCTTTGATCATTGAATGACCCGCTCTACCAACTGAGCTACAGCTGTAGATGATCCTTCCTGGTAAATTCCGTGATGACCTTGTCATAATAGCTGTCGGATGTCTTCATTTTATGCAGCATTCTCCTTTCAATCGACATCATTGCCTGTCCAGTCAATCGTCGCTGTCCCATAACATTGCGTTGATAGGTCTTAATGCCAAAAATGTTCTTTCTACTGACGCAATGGTAGATGGCAGAGTTAGAAACAATTCGCAGTCTGTACAGTTGGGCCATGCCATCACAGAGGCCATTTGACCGCATGAAAGATGTTAATTCAGAGACATTTCTCTTTGTCAGCTTGGGAGATGCATACAAGACTTTGAGTTCACTGCGCATGCGCAAAAGTACGTCATCGAAAAACTGCATACGTGTCTTTTAAAGAGTTAAATGTGCTGTCTGGAAAGGCCTGCTTATACAGATGAAATTTAGAAAAGTCCAATAGACACAGAAACGCTATCTTCTCCAGAGATGAAAGTCGCTGCTGCATTTGGAAATCAATAGTGTCCAACACTTTGAAATAAATATCTTGATATTCAGCCTTTCTGTCATCTGCCCCTCTTAGCTGGGTTCTCCGGTTCCAGGATCTGTGCAAAAACACGCTCTTTCTGTTTTTGCAACTGTTCTGCTGTTCTCTTCATTTGACTCACACAATAGCCAATGTCCAGGCCTTTTGTTTGTAGGATGTTGAAAAGTACATCAGTGTTAGAAAAAAATCTCAGAAAAAAGCTGCAGGAGAAACAGGAATTTGGGATCTTGTAAATATTGCAAAAACCCTCCTGCTGAAAGAATGGAACTTTCGCCCCAGTCCAACTGATTGTTTTTTATGTGATTGAATAGTTCGATTAATGCATCGTGGTTCTCTTTTGCTGTGTTTACTAACCGAGACGTATAGTTCCACCTTGTTGGAGCACCTCTAGGGAATCGTCTCTTCACAATGTCATCTAGAGCCTTGGTGCGCTTTGCAGATGAGGTAAAAAATGACCCTAGCCCATTTAAGGTTGAAAATAAAATCTTACAGTCTTTGACAGTGCTGCATGCTTGTGACAGCACCAAGTTAAGAATGTGCACACAACAATGCACGAAACTGGCACAAGGGTATGGGTCCCTAACCTTGGCCTGCAAGCCATTCAGGTGGCCAGACATTACTGCGGCTCCATCATAAGTTTGACCGACAAGCTTGTCACCGCACTTCCTTTCATCTACAGAGGCAAAAACATGCTCCCCTAAGGCAGTGGCTGTTCGGTCAGCGCTAACGTCGGAAAAGCCCACAAATCTCTCTTCTCTTTGGTGACGTACCTCCAGACTAGAAAGCTGGGCGAAGTTGGACACATCTGTCGTTTCATCAAGTAGTATCGCTACAAAGCTTGTGTCTTTGATTTTAGATTTTATTTCATTCAGCATCACATTCGCCACAGCTTCAATCAGATCATTCTTAATGTGGCTTGACATGCCAGAGAAGACAGTGCATGTCTCTAGATGATGGGCTAGCCTCTCATCATATTTCCGGAGTAGGTTAACAAGTTCAATGTAGCTACCGCGATTGTCTGATCCTTCCCCTTCCGAGTGCCCACGAAATGCCTGCTCCTGGGCTCCAAGGTACAATGATGTCTACAAGTCTTTTCAATACATCCCTGTTTTTTTTCATGCTCTCGTTGTGTTGCTCCGTGGCTATTTGCAGGCCCTCGTTCAACTGACGGTCGATCCGTGTGTTGCCAAATATCTGAAGTTTTACTAGACAAAGAATGTTTGAAGATGCACGCTCATGCTTTGTCATAGCGGTGTGGAGGTTGTTTAAATCGCCATAACCTGTCGTGGTCCAGACTGTGTGTTCAGTAGAAAAAAGAAGACATGGCCAACAGAACAGTTTGCTAACCTTTGGGCAGCCAGCTAGCCAGGTATGTTGTTCGTATGTGCTAGCTTGAAAGTGACAAATTAAACTCTTTGTTGTTTTTGTGATAGCAAGTTCAGGAGTTGGACATCCTCTTGAAATAATACTCCTTTTCTCCTCAAATGTCCTCGGAGAAAACGGCACCGAGCGTAAAGATTCTATTGAATTTATATCACTCATATTGACGTGTGGCGATCACTGTGGTTGCGATGAGGCGAACTAGCTAACTGACAGTGTCAAGTGCCGCTAAAAATTCTAACATGCGCATGCGTGTTTATGGATAAGCTGGTTCACTTCCAGCTTTTCTGTCTATTAAAATTCTCATGTTCAGTAAACAGGCCTACTGCACTTACTGTAAATACACAGAATCACAGAGCGCATGCGCGAGGTAAACTGACTGCTTGGCAGCTTTGTCATTAGCAGAATGGGATAGATATGTACAGCAGGGCAGCAGTTTGAAACCAACCACTGAGAGACACACATTTAAATTATTTTTTTTATTAAAAGGGCTTGGGCATGCGCCGCATTTATAGCTTATTACGACTGCTCGCCCCTGATATATATATATATATATATATATATATATATATAGTGGCATTTGAATTCAAGACAATGTGGATTTAGTTATATAACTCTAAACCAAGTGCAGTAATCAAAGGTATTACACAAACATGTGAATAGGACAAACAGACAACACATGTGAGAACACTGGTTACAGAAAGAAACCAAAGGATCATTCATAATCAGCTTCTTATCAGGCCGGTGATGCATGAGTGGGGCAAAGCACAAAAATAGTATTTCTTCATTTTACATGTAAACATAACAGTTAATAATGAGTTTGTAATGTTTACAATGAAAGCTCCACGGGGAGCTCGACATTAAATACATTTCAAACATGGTAACATTTCAAACATTGTGTAATAGACAACACCATTATTTACAAACTGAATTTTAAAAACATATAGGCCCATGCTGTAGCTCTATTAGAGTATGTAACAGTCAAAGTAGTGCACGGCTCTGGAAAATGATCAGATGCCATCTTGGTCCGGACTAGACTAACATGAGATGTCTTGATAATAACCAATGCTTTTATTGTTAAAGATGTAGCTGCTTTTAACCTTTGTGTGTTGTATTGAATAAGAGAGCAGTTTACTGTCAATGTTAAAAGAAAATACCACTGTAAAATGTAAAATATTGAATGTAAAATGTCCAGTTATATTTCCTAAAGAAATACTGCCAGAGAGAAGATATTACTTTTTAGTATGAACATGTGCTAAACCAATGGTTATCAATCAATATCTAAGTGAGCTTGATGAGGCAGAAACACCTGCCTAGTATTGCCTCCGCATCGCATCACAAAGCTGAGACTTCCTTATAACGTTCTGTTGATAGGTAATTGTGTACTGTGATTGTATTCAAGTGATTTTATTCCTGAAAATGTGTGTTGTTAACCTCTTTTCTGTCTCCTGTCCAAATTGCCTGCTCATAAGAGGACCACAACGGAAATAATTATACATTATAATGGAAATAATAATGTATTGCATTTCTGGGAGGTAACTTCCTGTGTTATTTGTGTGATATTTATTTTTAACTTTCGAATAAATCCAATCCATTTGCAAAATGATCCTTTTCCTCACAACATGGTGGATGTGGGCAGGAGGAAAATGAACAAAAAAACATCTATTAGTCAGTAATTGCTGCGTGATTAGCAGACGTGGTGTGTTTGGCATGGTTGAAGCTTTTCTCCCAGAGTTTGGAAGGAATACACCTACTGGTGCTTCCTGATACAATAGAGCAGCCTCCACGGCCATACATCCTGCATGTCTTCCTCCCTCCCTCCCTCCCTCTCTCTCCTTCCCTCTCTCTCTCTCTCTCTCTCTCTCTCTCCCCCCCCCTCCCCTCCCCTATCAATCCTCCCCCTCCTCTGCCTGTCTGGATGGGGACCAGCTGGCTTCATTAGGGGCCTCCATTCCAGATCGTCTGCTTTTTCTGTTGCACATTTTTCGGCTGTTTTATCTGAAGCGCTGTCCATCCCCGGACCCTCATGCATATTTTCTTGGCGTTCCTGATTCTGAAACAACTGGCTTCTAATGAAACAATTCATGTGTCCATTGTAGGGTTTCTTTTTTAATTAATCTTTGTGTCCAGCGTCCCTTCTCAGTTTTGGATCCTCATTGTTTGTAATCATCATTGAATGCATTTTAATGGATTGAGAAAGTTGTTGGTGGATTTTTCAGCAATGCATTTGAAGGAAATGTTCAAAGGTGGTATACCTGTTTCACACTGTGTCATTTGTCAATGCCTCTGCCTTAACTTCTGTAAACTGCAATCACTTCAGCTGTAAAAACCATATGCTAAGCTGATACAGGAGGCTGTGGTCTGTGGGCCAGTAGCTTTGCCCCTAGACTAATACATTTAACCTTGTCTCATTGTCCACACACCAAGAACATTCATTTAGTATGATTTCCATTCCTATTATATAATTTACAATGTTTTCCACCCATCAGCTCTAAGATGTAATCCTCCTTTGGGTGGTTGACTACAGTACCCATAATGCACCATGTTTCCCCTGTGGGTGGGTGGGGTGTGGGGTTAGGAGGGTGATGTCATAGCTGGCCTGCTGACTGGGAAGCGCAGATGGCTCTGCTGATTGTACTTCCTCTTCCTGAAAGGCTGAGGGTGGCCAACAGATGGTGCAGAGAGAGGGCATCCTGGGAGGGGCGGAGCGTTGGGACAGCTCCACCACTGGTGACCTTCCCGTGACCTTTCTGTCAAAGGTCAAGGTGAGGGTCACGTGTGCACTGCAGAGCCCATTCAAACAGTCTGTCTATAATTGATGCTATGCGCCAACAACTTATAGCATAGGGTTGCTAGAGGTACATCTGAAAAACAGGGTGTTTCCTCTGTACAAACTTGTATACTTTTTTATTGTTAAATGTGACATGGGTTTGATCCAATTCTATTTCACTTTGTGGTATATACTGGTCAAATGCAGCTTTTAGAGACTTGGACATGAACCGTTGTCCATGCTCTGTCAGTGTACTGTACTGTATATACTAGTGTACAAAACCTCAATGTTAATGTCTGTCCCTCCATATCCCATGAAATGATACATAACTATACTGCAGGACTAGCTGTGCTATTTATTTGTGTTGCTTGCATGAGGTTGCTTGGCGGAATGATTTAATATGATGCTTTATTTATAGTGTGTCATTATTTATTTATTTGATTATTTTGTAAATTATTTATCTATTGAATTATTAATTCATCTTCATGACATTCCTTACATTATTCATGACTTAATTTGAGATTATTGCATTTAGATGCCACATTGTTGTGGAGTAGGATTGCCTTTTCACATCAAGTCAGAGAAGGAAATTAAATCTCTGAGGCTATTCTGTCTTGAGGTGAGCAAAGCTGGAAAAATTATGTGGAGAACTTTCCATTTACATACAAACTGTGGTCCTACTGGAGACAGAGAAGACACATTGGTCTTGTCCACATTCATTTGTAAATAATGTCCCCGCTTCCCTGTGTTACGATTGGCCAGTATACCAGGAAGCAAAAAGAGGCCTTTCTTTACCTCACCTTACCTTACCTGCAATTTCCCCCACAGATCAATAAAGTACTACTACAACTTCTACTACTACAACAACTACTACTATTACTACTACTACTACTACTACTACTACTACTACTACAGTACTATCTTACACTCTTATCCAAAGCGACTTAGAATAAGTAGTTGTGTCTAGAGTCAGTGAACCACCTGTACATAGTATCCTGTATAGACATCTGTTTGTATGGAAGATTCTGAATCATACTGTATGTCAGTTGTTGATGCTTCACATCATTTCTCATGTGTGTAAACGGGGGATGACTAACTGCAGTACATGAGCATGGCTGCTGGAGCTGGAGGTTCTGTTCTGTAGGAAGCTAAAGGAACCTGTCATGTTCCATTAGCAGAGAACATGTGGATCTGTAATCGCTTTCTCTCTGGATGAGATACAGTGGGCTCCAAAATTACTGGTACCCCTGGCAGGCAGTATACACTATATTGCCAAAAGTATTTGCTCATCTGCCTTTACACGCATATGAACTTAAGTGACATCCCATTCTTAATCCATAGGGTTTAATATGGCGTCGGCCCACCCTTTGCAGCTATAACAGCTTCAACTCTTCTGGGCATAGGCGATTTTACCCTCTGGGAGTAGGGGGGGCAACATTTTGACGTGAGAAAAAAAAACAGTTCTGCCGTCCCGTCCTGTCTATTTAGAAAGAATGCCAGTTGTGAACAGTATGCTAATTAGAAATCCGTATGACAATTCAATATGCACAACGCATCAAACTTCATCTAGACACCACAATCATGTCAATATGACTTTATGACCGAGCACTAGGCCATACCCAACATCACAACATCAAACTGCAACTGCCTGCTGGTGCTAGCTTCCTCGCCGATGGTGATGTTGCTAGTGCTAGTGATAGCTTTGATAGCCTCTGGAGCACTTCTGCATGCGATTGCACCTGCTGCGGTGTCATTTCGAGTGGTAGGCTAGCTTCTTCATTAGCATTGCCAGTTTTATTTTTTTTATGAAGAAGTGGTCAATTGGTTTTATAGCTCTTTTCGCCATTGTGAGCAGGTTGTCTAGTTGTAGCTTGTTGAGCACTGAGCAGTACAGTCAGATCTCTTTTTTTTGCGGTAACAGATCAAACCGGAAATAGTTGAGGTCGACGGACGAGTTGTGCCATTGGTGGATTATGAATATATATATTTTTAAAGGTAGCCTAGTTTAAGTAATGAATACACTTTTAAAATGAACGATGACCTAACACAAACTGGTACAAACCACAATTATATATTTAATAATTGTGTTAATTAGTAAAAAATAAAAATAAATATTTGAATTTGAGCAGAGTTGGGCTGGCCAATCAGGGGGGGCACTTGCTCCCCCTATAAAATCACCCATGCTTCTGGGAAGGCTTTCCACAAGGTTTAGGAGTGTGTTTATGGGAATTTTTGACCATTCTTCGAGAAGTGCATTTGTGAGGTCAGACACTGATGCTGGACGAGAAGGCCTGGCTCTCCTCTCTAATTCATCCCAAAGGTGTTCTATCAGATTCAGGTCAGGCCAGTCAAGTTCTTCCACAGCAAACTCGCTCATCCATGTATTTATGGACCTTGCTTTGTGCACTGGTGCACAGTCATGTTGGAACAGGGAGGGGCCATCCCCAAACTGTTCCCACAAAGTTGGGAGCATGGAATTGTCCAGAATCACTTGGTATGCTAAAGCATTCAGAGTTCCTTTCACTGGAACTAAGGGGCCAAGCCAAGCTCCTGAAAAACAACCCCACACCATAATCCCTCCTCCACCAAACTTCGCACTTGGCACAATGCAGTCAGACAAGTACCGTTCTCCTGGCAACCGCCAAACCCAGACTCGTCCATCAGATTGCCAGATGGAGAAGCGCGATTCGTCACTCCAGAGAACGCGTCTCCACTGCTGAGTCCAGTGGCGGTGTGCTTTATACCACTGCATCCGAGGCTTTGCATTGCACTTGGTGATGTATGGCTTGGATGCAGCTGTTCGGCCATGGAAACCCATTCCATGAAGCTCTCTACGCACTGTTCTTGAGCTAATCTGACGCCATATGAAGTTTGGAGGTCTGTAGCGATTGACTCTGCAAAAAGTCATTTTACGCGGCCTACCACTTCGTGGCTGAGTTGCAGTCGTTCCCACTCACTTCCACTTGTTATAATACCACTGACAGTTGACTGTGGAATATTTAGTAGCGAGGAAATTTCACAACTGGACTTGTTGCACAGGTGGCATCCTATCACAGTACCACGCTGGAATTCACTGAGCTCCTGAGAGCGAACCATTCTTTCACAAATGTTTGTAGAAGCAGTCTGCATGCCTAGGAGCTTAATTTTATACCCATGGCCATGGAAGTGATTAGAACACCTGAATTAAATTATTTGGATGGGTGAGTGAATACTTTTGGCAATATAGTGTATATGTATATATATATATATATATATATATATATATATATAGTTCCTTAAGACTTGGATAAACTTAAATAAGTGGAATTGAATACCTTGTTTCATTTTGGTAGATGTCATTTACAATAATCTTTAAGGGTGTCATTAATAGTGAAAGCTTGATTTGGAGGAAATAGATTTTTAATTAAATCAGAATCAGATTTTGTTTATTGCCATGCAGTTTTTCAATGTACTAGTACATAAAGAGCGAGTACAAAAAGTGCTAGTGCAAAAAATAAAATCAGTTAATGGTTTTGGTTGGTTCCATTGGAACATTAATATAGTACAGTATTTATCACATGCATGCATATATATGTATACAGCAAGGAGGGGACACTGCTGACCTCAACTGAGGAGGTTGTTGAGCGTTGGAAGGAGCACTTTGAGGAACTCCTGAACCCGACTAATCCACCCTCTACGATCGAGGCAGAGCCGGAAGATGATGGGGGGTCGTCAATGTCCTTGGAGGAGGTCACTGAGGTAGTCAAACAACTCCACAGTGGCAGAGCCCCAGGGACTGATGAGATCCGTCCAGAAATGCTGAAGGCGCTGGGTGTAGAGGGGCTGTCTTGGTTGACACGCCTCTGTAACACTGCGTGGAAGTCTGGGTCAGTGCCGAAGGAGTGGCAGACTGGGGTGGTGGTCCCAATATTCAAAAAAGGGGACCAGAGGGTGTGTGCGAATTATAGAGGCATCACATTACTCAGCCTCCCAGGGAAAGTTTACTCCAAGGTGCTGGAAAGGAGGGTCCGGCCGATAGTCGAACCTCAGATCGAAGAGGAACAATGCGGATTTCGTCCTGGTCGTGGAACTACCGACCAGCTCTTCACTCTCGCAAGGATCTTGGAGGGGGCTTGGGAGTTTGCCCAACCTGTCTACATGTGTTTTGTGGACTTGGAGAAGGCTTACGACCGGGTCCCCCGAGAGGTCTTGTGGAGAGTTATGCGGGAGTATGGGGTGAGGGGGTCCCTACTTAGGGCCATCCAATCCCTGTACACCCAGAGCGAGAGCTGTGTCCGGGTCCTCGGCAGTAAGTCGTCTGCCTTTCCGGTGGGTGTTGGCCTCCGCCAGGGCTGCGCTTTGTCACCAATCCTGTTTGTGATTTTCATGGACAGGATATCGAGGCGTAGCCGGGGGGAGGTGGGTTTGCAGTTCGGTGAGCTGGGGATCACGTCACTGCTTTTTGCAGATGATGTGGTCCTGATGGCATCAGCTGCCTGCGACCTCCAGCACTCTCTGGATAGGTTCGCAACTGAGTGTGAAGCGGCTGGGATGAGAATAAGCACTTCTAAATCTGAGGCCATGGTTCTCAGCAGGAAACCGGTGGCCTGTCCGCTCCGAGTAGGAAATGAGTCCTTACCCCAAGTGAAGGAGTTCAAGTATCTGGGGGTCTTGTTCACGAGTGAGGGAACCATGGAGAGGGAGTTTGGCCGGAGAATCGGAGCAGCTGGTGCGGTTCTGCAGTCGCTATACCGCACTGTTGTGACGAAAAGAGAGCTGAGCCAAAAGGCAAAGCTCTCGATCTACCGGTCTATCTTCGTCCCCACCCTCACCTATGGTCATGAAGGATGGGTCATGACCGAAAGAACGAGATCACGGATACAAGCGGCCGAAATGAGTTTTCTCCGGAGGGTGGCTGGGGTCTCCCTGAGAGATCGGGTGAGAAGTTCAGTCATCCGGGAGAGACTCGGAGTAGAGCCGCTGCTCCTTTGCGTCGAAAGGAGCCAGTTGAGGTGGTTCGGGCATCTAGTGAGGATGCCTCCTGGGCGCCTCCCTAGGGAGGTGTTCCAGGCGTGTCCGGCTGGGAGGAGGCCGCGGGGTAGACCCAGGACCAGGTGGCGGGACTACATCTCCGCACTGGCCTGTGAGCGGCTAAAGATTCCCCAGGCAGAGCTGGTTGATGCTGCTAGGGAAAGGGATGTCTGGGGCTCCCTGCTGGAGCTGCTGCCTCCGCGACCCGACCCTGGATAAGCGGATGAAGATGATGATGATGATGATGATGCATATATATATATACAGTATACATACATGTCACTTACTGCTTTACTATGGTATAAAAATGAGGTAGCACACATGCAATATCCCTTTCTCATCCAGCACCATGAAGAACACAAAAGATCTGGCAGTTCAAAACAGACAGATGGTCGTAGACCTTCATAAACCTGGTGATAGGAAGAGATGAGATCCTGGAGATATAGAACCATTGAAACCCTCATGGGTAGAGGATGCAACTGCATGTTGCCCCAGGATACTGAGGATGATGGTGAGAGAAGCAACAAAACTCCAAGAATCACTGTTAAAGAATTGCAGCCTTGATGGCGTCTTGGGGTCACCAGGGTTTTAATAAAGCACCATCAGACGCCACAACCACAGGCTTGAGGGTTGCCAGAAGACATCATTTAAATTATGACTGGAAGAAGGTGCTCTGGTCAGATGAGACCAAAATTAAATGTTTTAAACGACAGCATCGGCATGTTTGGCATCCAAACAGAGATGAATACAAGGAGAGGCACGTCATACCCATGGTGAACTATGGTGGTGGGTCAGTGATGTTTTGGGGCTGTTTTAATTCCAGAGGTCCAGGGGCGATGGTTGATGGCATAATGAATTCCACCAAGTATCAGGCAAATTTGACTGCCAATCTGGTTGTCTCCGCCAGAAGGCTGGGACTTGGCCGTAGGTGGACTTTCCAAAAAGGCAATGACCCAAAGCATACCCCAAGATCCACACAGAAATGGTTCCATGACAACAAAATCAATGTTCTGCAATGGTCATCTCAGTTGCCAGTCCTCAATTCAATAGAAAACCTGTGAGCTGAGTTGAAGATGACGGTTGAATGGTCCAAAATCCCTCCAAATGTGTTCCTTAACCTTGCCAAACATTACAGGAAATGACCCCATGCTCTTATCCCTGCCAGAGGTGGTTGCACTAAGTACTACATGATGGGTGCCAATAAGTATAAAACCTTGATTTTCTTGAAAATAATTTGGTATAATTTGGTATTAAATAATTGTTATGATTCTGGTTGGTTCTATTGAAATATTAATAGGTCAGTACAATCATTATATTCTTTATATTTGTATGCATTGTTTGTGCATTGCCAGTCAGGAGTGCCAGTAATTTTGGAGCCCACTGTAAGATTCATATATGACAGAACACAGGAGCAACAGAATATTACTAGTCATCACCTAGTGGCTACACTGCTGGGAATGCTGTGCATATGAAAAGCACAATGGCAGTTGATGGGCAAGTCAGCGATCCTAATGCAACATGATGTGGACCTGTATGTTAATACAGTATATATCTGTATGTTAATACAGTATTGGCCGGTACTTGGGTGTTAATACAGTATTTACCTGTGTTAATACAGTACTGTATTTACCTGTATGGTAAAGCAGTATTTAACTGCATGTTAAAACAGTATTTACCTGTACCTTTGTGTTATTGCAGTATTGACCTGTACATGTATGTCAATACAGTATTTACCTGTATCTTACGGCCTATTATAGTATTTACCTGTGTTCATACAGTTTTTATCTATATCTGTGTGTTAAAGGACCATACCGGTCTAAATATGATTTGATCTCCTAAAACTAGTCACCCAACGTTTATCACATTACAACAATCCATTTTCTGAAGTAAAGCTCATGTTAAAAGATATTAGCATTTTCGCATTTTACTTACATTTCAAAAAGTTGAACGTGATGGCTTCAAAACCTATTTTTAAATTATTTCCTAGTTGCGCTGCCATGGTTAGTTTGAAATAATTTTCAGTAGTTAATACAGTATTTTTTGTTTTATCCTTCTTTGCGCAGCCCACACCAACAGTCGTTTTTACATGGTAGCCGTTACTAGAAACGCTTGGTAGAGAATCTAGCATAGTTGGATTAGAGAATATAGCGCAGGAGTTCAACGGATTCAAACGAAAATAATATAAAATAAATACTACTGAAAATGATTTGAAACTAACTGTAAAGTGAATTGCGGTAATGTGATATATACGGTGGGTGACTAGTTTAAGGAGATCAAATCATATTTAGACTGGTATGGTCCTTTAGTACAGTATTTACCTGTGTTTATACAGTATTAACTATTTACCTTTGTGTTAATACAGTATTTACCTGTACCTGTGTGTTACATTTTGTACCTGTATGTTAATATGGTATTTACCTGTACCTGTGTGTTAATACAGTATTTACCTGTATTTTAATACAGTATTTACCTGTATGTTAATACAGTATTTTCCTGTGTGTTCATACACTATTTACCTGTGCTTGTGTATTAATACAGTATGACATGTGTGTTATTAAAGTATTGACCTGTGTGTTAATACAGTATTTACCTGTACCTATATGTTAATACAGTATAAACCTTTGTATATACTGTATATATTGTACCTGTATTTTAATACAGTATTGACCTGTGTGTTAATACAGTATTGGCCTGTATGTTAAATTAATACAGTATTTACCTGTACCTATATGTTATTACAGTATTTACCTGTACTTGTATGTTAATACAATATTTACCTGTATCTGTGTGTTAATACAGTATTGACCTGTGTGTTAATACATTATTTACCTTATTGTTATACAGTATTTACCTGTACTTTGTGTTAAGACAATATTTATCTGTATGCTTACACAGTATTTACCTGTATGTTAATACAGCATTTACCTGTACCTGTATGTTAATACAGCATTTACCTGTACCTGTGTGTTAATACAGTATTGACCTGTACCTGTATGTTAATGCAGTATTTACCTGTGTGGTAATATAGTATTTACCGTTATGTTAATACAGTATTTACCTGTACCTGTGTGATAATACAGTATTTACCTGTACCTGTATGTTAATACAGTATTTCCCTATACCTGTATGTTAATACAGTATTTACCTGTACGTGTGTTAATACAGTATTTACCTGTACCTGTACAGTATGTTAAAACAGCATTTACCTGTACCTGTATGTTAATACAGAATTTACCTGCACCTGTATGTTAATACAGTATTTACCTGTGTGGTAATATAGTATTTACCATTATGTTAATACAGTATTTCCTTGTACCTGTATGTTAATGCGGCATTTACCTGTACCTGTATGTTAATACAACATTTACCTTTACCTGTATGTTAATACAGCATTTACCTGTGTGGTAATATATTATTTACCGTTATGTTAATACAGTAGTTTCCTGTACCTGTATGTGGTAATATAGTATTTACCTGTATGTTAATACAGCATTTACCTGTATCTGTATATTAATAGAGTATTCACCTGTACCTGTATATTAATACAGTATTTACCTGTACCTGTATGTTACTACAGTATTTGCCTGTACATGTGTGTTAATACAGAATTTACCCATGCCTGTGGGTTAATTTAGAAGCATTTAGAAGGCATCATATGTGGTCTTGTATTATTTATTTTCACTGGAGACTTTATCATATTAGCCCTATTTCATCATACAGTCCAATATAGGTTTGGCATGTAACAAATACATGTTCTGCAGCCCAGTGGCCTGTGCTGTTCATCAAAATAATACAGTTATGTGTACAAACAATCATGTAGAATCCATGTAACTTCAACTCTTCAAAAACATCAGCTTAATGATTCTGCCTCCAAACGCCAGCCTTGACTTGACTCTAAGAAATAGATTAACCCGTAAATCATGAGACATACTGTAAAATCTACTTCTGTCTTCTCACGCTCCATAATGAAACAGCCATTATGATTATTTTATAGGGCTGAAGTTTTTAAAAACTACAAGAATGCATTACTCTGCATAATGAACAGATGTTGTGGCAACAAGCACATACATTATGCATAAAAAATTATTTCAATTTTGATTGTAGATGCTGATTTATTGAGACAAGTCTAGCTTAAAACAGTAATGGATTTAGGATATGCTTTTGTTGTGTTATTTCCATAATTAATAATAGGCAGACAGCATATTATATATCCTTTGTGTTTGTAAGTATGACATCTCTTTATCTACAACAAATAAAATGTTGCTTGCTGAACTTGTTTTTTGTCCTATTTTAGTGTTAATAAGAGAAGCACAAGAATGTAGACATCAGAATACCTGCAGTTCCTTTAAGATGCTTATCTGCTAGCTGATCTGTAAGGCCAGAGGAATGTCCTAGAACACGAAAAAGAGACAGCTGACCCAGAGAAAGTCCAGGACACCCAATACACTCTGTAGACCCACAGCCCTGGACACCCAGACCGCTCTGTAGACACACCATCCTGGCACTTGGAAGGGTGTGGATAGGAGTTAGCATGATGATCCTGTAGTAGTGCTCTGGTCTAATAGGTTTGGTGAAACCTATATCATCATGGCTTATACTAAATGCCTAACAAATACTTTCAGATGTACAAGTGTCCAGCTAGTGGTTGCTTTTGGACAGGACCTGAGTTGACGCGCACTGATGGTCAAAGGTCATGACCTCATGAGTGGATGGTGAAGAGTGCGGGTGTTCTAGTATGTGTCATTAATGCTGGACAGTCACTTCCTACATATATAAACTGGGGAACCAGGTCTCAGCACAGCCAATTGCCACATGGAGTGGAATGAAGAACTTTGTCTGTACACAGTAGAATTAATGATTTGAAGACACATAGTTGGTGAATAATTGATTCCAGCCCTGAGGATGGTTAGGAGCTGAGTAAAAGACTAATAAATCATTTGTGATGCTGCCAGTTGTCACTTCCAATTATTTCTGGGTTTGTGATAAACTGCTGCACCTGCCAGCTGCTGGTTCCACAATCCCTCCGAGCAGAGAGGCGACTTTACCCAAACTTACCTCACTCACTCACTCCTCAGTCGACTGCTCTTTCACCTCTGAGCTTTGCAGTTTAACTCACTGGAAGAAGAGTCTTATGACTGGCATTTTTATAGACTATCTAGCATTATCACTGGTATTTTATAGAGTAGCCCTACCTAGCATTAGCACTGGTATTTTATAGAGTAGCCCTACCTACATTAGCACTGGTGTTTTATAGAGTAGCCCTACCTAGCATTAGCACTGGTATTTTATAGAGTTAGCCTACCTAGCATTAGCACTGGTATTTTATAGAGTAAGCCTACCTAGCATCAGCCTTCAGGTGTGACTTGGGCCTGTACAGTATGTAAATGTTTCAGTGGCATCATTGCATCATGGTCTTATTGTGTCACACTTAAAACCTGCACTCATATTCTGAGAAAAACTGTGCACAGTACAGTGCCTTTATCTGTATAACCTATGTATTGATTAATCCATAATACCGTTAGTACTGAAGTACAGTAGGACCCCACTCATCCGAACTTAAGAGATCCGAACCTCCTGGTCTACCGGACAGGCTTAAAAAACATTGTTTTTTTTAGCCTGCTATCTGGTTACTGGTGGGATTTTCATTACAGTACTGTATCCTACTGTGAAAAAAAACAGAACTGTATGTAGACCTACATGTTGCCTGTAGGCTGTAGCTTACTGTCACGTTTAATTTCTTTGTTACTCTAATGTTGAGCGCAAAACGCAAACGAGTCTACTGCGCGAGAGCTGCATTCCTTGGTAGCCAGAAAGCGCGTCAGCAACCTGAAGCAGCATCGAGTCATTTTTCGTTCCCAGTTAATGGACTTCAGGAACACAGACGTGTTGTGGGCATGTAGATTAGCCTACTAGACCTACTGTATTTGTTAAATTATAGCCTACAGCCCACGTTAGCCTACATCGGTTGACTTAGAGACACGACAACTTGTCTGTCATTTCATTTATTTATTTATTGATTATCATTTGCTCTAATTGTTCTAATGTTGGGTTAGGTCTATTATAGGCTAGGCTATATGAGTTTAGTTGGCTATTTGATTGCAATTTTGATGCATTTTCACAAGTAATTAAGGGTATTTATTGGTCTATTATGAGTCTTTATGAAACAAGTATACCACTTATTGAATTTGGTGCATTTTAACATAAAATTACAGTCATCCGGACATTTCAGAGATACGAACGACCTTCGGTCTCGTTGGGTTCGGATAAGTGGGGTCCTACTGTACTGTATTACACCAGCAAGGAAAGACTGGAAAAAGTTGTTCCCTAAACCAGTCTCTACTTTTCCTCCCCTCAGATGATCTCTCTGGGATAATGAGCCCTCAAGCCTCCGGGAGCCGACGTCCTCAGGGACACCTCACCACGCCGTGGATAGCGGAACAACATTTTACATTCCACGACTTTAAAGAGAGCAATTCAGATGTTAATGAACCGGTCCTTAAAGATGCCCGACCTCCGACGTATTTGCCACCTGTGCAGGAGGGAAGTGGAATGGCCCTCGACGTTGAGAAGTGTTGAGCAAACAGTCCTCTGCAGCAGGTGCAATCAACGCTCCCGGAACAACACTCTCGTCACGCTAACCCTCCGTGGAAGCTATGTATAGGATCTTATTAGTTAATGACAGAGGAGGAGGTAATCACGTTCACATTGTTGTTCCTGCAAAAGAGGAACAAAGGGCGGCATTGGAACTGAGTAGCCAATTCTCCAGAAAGAAGAGATGGATTTATAACTGAATTCTGAGCACCCTGATGGATCTTGTGGGTCTTCGTTTCTTTTCTTTTAAAGTTGCCCTGAGCTACTTTCTCAAAACCTGTTTTAGGAGGAATGTAAAATGACAGGTTTTGTATTGTCCCCTATCTGAGATGATTCAACTAAAACTCATAATCATAGCTTCTTAAAAACAGGTTTGGCATCTGTCCCTCCTCCTGTTCTATCAAGGTGTAAATCACACTGGTGGAATGAGTACAGGAGAATTCAAGAGTAGAATCAGGCCTGATGCTACTTCAGAGGGATTCTACTTGAGCATAAGAAGGTGAACTGGTCCAAGAACAGTCCCTGGTCTAGAAGTACTAGTCCAATAAAAGGTAACATACTATTGAATAATAATCAGTTGAAATTAGATTAATCTTAAGCGACACGCATGGTATCTGTGATGTACCAAGTAATGCTTTTAAAGGAAAAGGACATGCTAACTAATTAAGCCTAAAAATGAATGATACAGTGAACCTATAGCACCAGGTGGAAATAGTACTTTTACCTGGAGATATACTCAAGTAAAAGTACAGTACTCAAGTAAAAGTACTATCATTTCAATTACTCCACCCAACTCAACAAAAACTATTCAGGAACATTAACTAAAGGAAATGTGTTGTATTTGTGTATTCCTTCTTTTTTCAATAAACAGATTGCATGAAAATATCTGTCTAGGTGTTAAAATATCTGTCTAGGTGTCAAAATGTCTTTTAAATTCCGTGCAACAGCAACACATTGCCATTGTTAACATATCTGAGACGTGTCAAAAACTCATGTTTTGTCACACATTCAAATGAACCTATATGCACAATGTAAAACAAGTGAGAGCCCGTCAAGTGGATAATTACAGAGTTCCAGATCACAAGTTTCTGTAGACACCCTCCGATGAATAATGATTTGAGCCCTGAACTATTCCAATGGTAAAGTACTGTATAGAAACATAACACATGATAGCTCTCTAGATACCAGGAGGATCCTAGGTTCTGTAAAGGTTTACTTGGCCATAATGCCTGTTTTTCACCTTTTTACTCTTTTTTGAGAGACTTAACTTCACATTGTTTGAGGACACCCTTTATTTAATGTTCATGAAATGGTAGTTTGTGTTTGTTCAGCAGTTGATTTCTTCAACGTTCGTCATGCCTCTCCTGTAAATAATAACTGTTGGGCTGTATCGTCCTGATTGATTTTGACAGTTGATCGAGAGCTGGCGAGACAGTAGTGTGGTGTGGTCCATCTGTGAGGGGAGAGAGAGAAGGAGGCACGCAGTGAGAGAGAGGCCCCAGAGGAGGACTAGCAGACTCCAACAGCATTAGCAAGAGGTGTCCCTGCCTTCAACACCAAGTTTTGCATTTGAGATATGGAGTTGGTGTAAAGATTAAACATTTGAGATATGTAATTGGTATGGAGATTAAACATTTGAGATAAGTACTTGGTATAGAGATTAAACATTTGAGATATGGAGTTGGTATAGAGATTAAACATTTGAGGTATGGAGTTGGTATGGAGATTAAACATTTGAGATATGGAGTTGGTATGGAGATTAAACATTTGAGATATGGAGTTGGTGTAGAGATTAAACATTTGAGATATATATGGAGTTGGTATAGAGATTAAACATTTGAGATATGGAGTTGGTATAGAGATTGAACATTTGAGATATAGAGTTGGTATAGAGATTAAACATTTGAAATGCAGTATGGAGTTGGTATAGAGATGGAACATATGAGATATGGAGTTGGTATAGAGATGAAACATTTGATATATGGAGTTGGTATAGAGATAAAACATTTAAGATGTGGAGTTGGTATAGAGATTAAACATTTGATATATGGAGTTGGTATAGAGATTAAACATTTGAGATATGGAGTTGGTAAAGAGATGAAACATTTGAGATATGGAGTTGGTAAAGAGATGAAACATTTGAGATATGAAGCTGGTATAGATATTAAACATTTGAGATATGGAGTTGGTATAGAGATGAAATATTTGAGATATGGAGTTGGTATAGAGATTAAACATTTGAGATATGGAGTTGGTATAGAGACGAAAGATTTGAGATATAGAGCTGGTATAGATATTAAACATTTGAGATATGGAGTTGGTAGAGAGATGAAACATTTGAGATATGGAGTTGGTATAGTGATAAAACATTTGAGATATGGAGTTGGTATAGAAATGAAACATTTTATATATGGAGTTGTTATAGAGATGAAACATTTGAGATATGAAGTTGGTTTAGAGATTAAACATTTGAGAAATGGAGTTGGTATAGAGATGAAACATTTGATATATGGAGTTGTTATAGAGATTAAAAATTTGAGATATGGAGTTGGTATAGAGATTAAACATTTGAGATATGGAGTTGGTATAGAGATTAAACATTTGAGATATGGAGTTGGTATAGAGATTAAACATGCACTTACACGACACGGTCATGACAGACTCAGCAGGGGACCTACAGTCTGTTTATCTGTCACCCGCATTAGTGCAAGCAGTCACTCCGCTGCAGGTGCCATCAAATATTTAGCGCTAACCTCGTTTCGCTAACTGACCAGAGCTAACTCCTCTCGACTGTCGCAGGTTTACATGAGGCTGATGATTTACTGGCTGCCTGTCTCTGTCCGGGTGTTTGGGTCTTTCATTCCCATGTGTGATCACTCAGGAGATTTGACCTTTGACCTGGTCATAACCTCAAGGAGAACTCTCACTTCCGTCTGATGTAATGAAAAGATCATGTGTACGTGCATCATTGTGTTCTGAATTTGTCCACAACAGATAACAAACAATACAGTAGGACATGAAAGTACAATGAGCACAATCTGACTGAGAAGATCTCGCTGGCGTAATATGTGTCCTTATTCTGGTTCTGGTTGGATTCCACCGGTGTGCGTATCCCAGCGTTCATTGCCAGCCCAGGCAGCTGGTCACGTGACACGTGGTGATGACTTCAGAATGAGTGTCAGAGTATTGAGAGAGGAAAGGGGGGGCAGTGAGAGAGGAAAGGGGGATCTGGAGGAACAACAGCGTTGGTGCTGTGCGTCTGCTCCCTGACACTCCCCTAATCTGATAACGGATGAGGACAGGTTTGCCTCCCTGTACCTGGCAAGAAGCTCCCGCAACCTGCACAGGCGGATTTCCTGGGATAAGGCCGGGGCTTGGCACACGCCGGGATCCTCTGGAGAATAGTTAACGGGTGATTAATCATTGTTTAGGCGCGGAATGTGTGGGGAAGAATAGGATAGCTGCATTCCACACCTCTGAAGCAATTAATCCCTGTGATCTCCACCGGGTTTGTCTGGTAGATAAGTCAGGGTACAAAACTGTTCCTAATTTATCAACCCACTCATGCCATCCGGCATAAAACACACAATTTATTTCCAATCATTTATAGTCAAATTCTAAAAAGAGTGACTTTGCCAGATCCAAGTGTGCCTTATATTAGCTTCATATAAGCCTAAGTACCCTAGATTACAATGGGAATCTGGGTTTATTGTGCACATCTGGTGGAGTCACAATGTATTTTTGCATTCGCCGGCTGAATTTTTGAGTGATTGTGGCATAAATCATTTTGCTAATCAGAAACATAAGTGACGTGAAGCCATCTCCCCTCTTGGAACAAAGGAACAACATATGGCTCTAAAAACACTCAGGTCCTTTATTTCCTAAGTATATAACCTGTGTGTAAACCAATATATGTGGACTGATTTGCATTTTTCTTTCATTCTGGGCATTTTATTCATGTCTCATGTCCTCACAGATGACTTCAATAATGAATAAGGAAACACTGGTCTATCATTATCTATTTAATTCAAAACTGAGTGCAGTTAAGAGAAACACATGAGTTCCCAATGGTCCGCTTAAGGATGAATTATTGTGCAAAACAATGTCTCCTCAATGATAAAAACACAATGAGGATTGTACAATTGTAGTATATGTGACTTGTATCGACCATCACAAAAGCTCCAGTATATCCACCCCTTTAATAACATGCCTTGACAGATGAACTGAGAAGCACACTGATACAGCTGGTAAGATGAATTCCTTTATTATATGAGTGTGCTCTCTCTCTCTCTGGATGCCTCTGCATGGCTTCCAAATCATATTTGCCTCCGAAAATGGAGAGGGGGTGGGGATAGAAATTGTTGCCAATAATAGTAAAATGGTTCCCGTTTTAATTGCATCATTACGTACCCAATATCAGCAGCCTGCCTGCCAATATCAATATTGGCGTAGCCTGGGTGGAATATAGATGACCCTGGGTGTGTGTGGGTCTAGCACGAGGTGCCAGGCCCATCCCACGGCCTGCTGTGAGGGGAGCGGGGGAAGGCTGGGCTCATCTCCTCTTTCTAACATCCCCCCGTATTCCCTTCATTGCTGACGGATCATGTTTGGGTTTTGATGGCAGCTCGGAGTCTGTGATTGCAACACATAGGAATTGATTGGCCGAGTGGGAGAAGTCATGTTATGCTATAAGTGTGTGTGTGTGTGTGTGTGTGTGTGTGTGTGTGTGTGTGTGTGTGTGTGTGTGTGTGTGTGTGTGTGTGTGTGTGAGTGTGTGTGTGAGTGAGTGAGTGAGTGAGTGAGTGAGTGAGTGAGTGTGTGTGTGTGTGTGTGTGTGTGTGTGTGTGTGTGTGTGTGTGTGTGAGTAAGTGTGTGTGTGTGTGTGTGTATGCGTGTGACCACATACCTGTTTCATAGGTTACACTAAAATAAATGATGGTGGGTTGTGTCTTAGCATCATACTGGTGACATCTCCTGGCTAGTGAGCCCTGTAGGGGGGCCTTTAACACACCATCCTAAACATCTCACACAACCTGCCAGGCTATACCAAGATCTGCACAACACAAAACACAGGTCCGCAAAGCACTCGTCATTAACAGTGTACATATGGTACAGTCACAAATCCAAACAATTAAGAATGCACCTCACATAAGATATGTTTCTATTCCACCTTAAGCGGTTTAGTTGTGCTCCTTAATGGGGAGAGCATCATGCTGCCAATTGTTATTAGATAGTTGTTTACATATTCTTTGATATGTTTGTTATAACAGATGGTGCAAAGAGAAAACAAGGGTCGGATTCAGCAGTGATTCGGGCCACCAGACTGGACAAGAATACAGGATTAGAGAGATAGATGCATGTTGGAACTAGAAATGGTGCTTAGAGAGTACAGACATCCACCCATGAATGCATTATGAGACTCCTGCATGTTTGTGGGTTTAATACTGTAGGTCGACATCTCTATGCCAGTCGAAACCCCGCGTCTCTGTAACCTTTGCATGTTGAGATATGGCCATTTCAATCCGAATTTGACTTAACTTTTTTGCTCCTTAGCCTAGGTTCAAAAAACGAATGGAAGTGATTGGGCAATCATGTTTGAGTGGCTCTGTGGGCTCAGCCGGCGGGGGGCAGATCCGTGCACTCCAGGCTCTCCCCCTGCATACCCCAGTCCAAACCCTGTGTCTCTAGTCTTCCCCACGCTTTTTGTCCTGTGATTTGGATCTGCTCCAAAAATGTAATGGGCTCTTCCTTGGCCCATGCTACACCCCTCCGCCAAGTTTCATGAAAAGTGGTCCAGTAGTTTTTGCTTAATCCTGCTTAATAACTAACAGACAAACAGAACACATTACTGCTGTGAAAGAGCCGGGCAGAGGGATTCAGATTCTCAGCCCACAATCTGAGCTCCATCACCTTTAAGCCGGCGGTTTACTTGGACCCTGCACTGTGGCCGGCTGTGCAGGTACGCAGGAATTAACGCGCCACGAAATATGCACATGCCTACGCGTACGCACTGCTAAGCAGCAGGCATACTGCTCCTGGGTGAGATGTCAGTCCGTTCACCAGCACATGCGGTCTTAACAGTCCCTCCAACAACAGGAGCAGCCGTCTCCACTGCTCTCACTGCTACATTACAAGCATACATGGGTGCTACAGACGTATAGGTGTGAAGGTGCATACAGTAGACTGGCTGAACGCAGACAGTGCTGAGAATCACAGGGTAGAGTTGGAGAGTTTCCTCTTCTCAGTCTTCAGGTCATCCTCCAGTTCGTGTTGGTTGCTTGGTCTGTTCAACAGTGAAAGAAGGGTTTGAGTGATGGATGGTATTAAACAGTGGTTCAAGGTCAGTTATTTACTAACAATGCCTTTCTTCACTATTAGAGACTAGGGCATGTGCCCGTTGAAAATGTGAGAACCAATCCTAGGCATTTCCGCTCACTATGCATGTTCAAATCAAGTCAAACTTTATTGTTACTCCATTCCACATATGCGTGACGTAGCCCACAGACAGGAAAGAATGTTGCTTCTCTCAGACCACAGGACCTCAGTGCCAGGCTCTGTTCTACACACAGACAGACAGCAGCCTGTGTAGTTAGAGAACATCTCCATCACTGGAAAACATAAGGAGGCCTACTCAAGATTTTAAATCTGCAAACTGGGCGGGTCCATGTATGTCCACAATGAGCTGGCCGCGTAATCAACACAGCAGAAACATCTCAGTGAAGCAAGGACACATCAATACCATGCATTACGATGGGGCAGCACTAATTAGAAGGGGAAGCCTCGCCCTAATTTCCACATTAGATTATCAGGAAACAGAAACAAGGAAACAATTTACAAAAGGACACGCTAATTCATCCATATTGATCCAATTCTGACAGAAAAATATTACTGATGTACTGCTCGAATGGCCTTCTCGGCACACAGAAAGAAAATCAAGGGGATATTTGTCTGCAATCAAAGAATTTCTCCCTCTCTTCATTCTGATAGGGAAGGCTGCAGCAGCACAGCCGCGCTCCTGAGGACAGTTCTCTGTGTGTTTCCTGAGTTAAGGGACAACATGAGCCCAGGGCCTCAGCTACCCTGTGTTCTCCAAAAGAAGAAGAATCTACTACTTGAGCATAGAGTAGTGGCCGTTACCTGTCTGCACCTGCCAGTCGTTTGATGCGTCTGCTTTTACTCTGACTTGTGTTTCTGGCCGATTGTTGTTGTTTTTGTTGTTGCTTCTCCTGACGATCGGCCAGTGATTAATGGACGGAGTCCAGGACATCTCGATGGACAGCTGTTGATAGCTTTGAAATGGAGAGCAGCAGTCGGGGTGTAAATGAGCTCATTGTTCTCTGGGTTTGGTGGCCAGCTCAGCGGACCCCGGCACAGGGGCACCTCATGAATTTCAACTGGGACCCACGAGTTTGACAAAGGAAATAGCCCTCAATCAGACTGCTGGACTGCAGCTGACTGTGAGGCAGAGTTCTTACTACCCCTGTGATGCACTGTGTGAGGCAGAGTTTTTCTATTGTTCTCAGTTTGTCATTTTCAACGACGATCCCATTGAGTAGAACTAGCAAAAATATCAGTCTTCTCTCTTTCAACGGATGTCTTATTAAGACGCTGTGGAGGCGAGGCTTAGTGCGGATAAGAGAAGCAGCTCACATTAGTATCATTAGTATCACGCTCCCTGAAACAGCCTGGTGTTTGGGGCCCACCTTGAGCTTCGCTACAGGGGTTTGGTGCACTAGGGCAGATTCACTCCTGAATCTGAGCACACATTAGCATTTTGGGCAACTTGATTCCTCCCCAAACCTAATTAAGGTAAATTCTAATTCATCATTTGTTTTTATAATCTTAAAGCAAATTGTGCAAATTTGGCAGCTGTTTGTGTGTTATATTAAAAAAGATAACATTACACTGACTGATTTGGCATCCTTATATTTTGTATTTGAGCACCATGTTATGGGAATTCTTGGTTTGCACAATGATTAAATGCTTAATAAAAAATTCACTGTTGTTGCCAACATCTGTATTGTGGACTAACGGCTCAGTGGAGTGTACCAAACTTGTAAAGTTTCCAAGCACATCATGGAGAACCCTGGAAAGTTCACCAAAGAGTTTTCCTTCCTCATTACCAAGCTACAGTACTTCTGTGTCTGCGATTAGACAGAGAACATATTTAATTGCTTTAAAATCTGAATGCATGATAAGAATGGATTAATTTGATTTTTCTGTTTCTACAAGTAGCAGATGGTTTATGTCTTCGGAATGCTCATGTTGTAAAATGAGATCCCCAGCTTGTCTCTGATTGGTCACTGTTAATGAAGCATGCTGTGCTGATTATTGATTTAGAAAATGAGGATGACAGGAGAATTGTGTTTGTTGCTGTAATAAATTAAAGAGGAGCTTTTTTTAATAGCCAGTGGAAACATCTTAAATAACATAAAATCTCTGATTTTACATTCAGGTGGTCTCTGGCCCCGTCAAAGTAATTTTATTGTTTATTAAAAAAAAAGATGCACTTTTATAGTTGCCGCTAACAAGCAGATGGTCGACTTGACTTATTTGTGTTTTGTGTTTCTGAATGACCGATCAGATGCATGATGGGAAATGCAATGAGCTGCTTGTCTGGAGAGAGACAATTCATGAGAGGGGGCCGCCAAAGCTGTGTACATTCACAATGTACTCCCATCCTTCCAGTTTTTAAGGTTAGTAATTTCTTCTTTTTGCATTATTATTGGCTGTTTAGAGAGCAGCTGTTCTCCAGCTCTGTGCCTGTGAATTAGCATGCTGTCTGATAAACAGCTCCGCTGGGCGCATGAGCTGGTCCAGTTCAGCCATGGAAATAATGCTGGTATCAAGGGGGACGACCAGGAGGACGGCGTGGAGGTCCAGCCCTCCACATCTGGGGCTGAAGTCCAGGCTCAGTGCATGGCCAAGTGGACAGCAAGCAAAGATGGTGGCCTTGTTGGCTGTGGTGCCTCTGCTTCATCTTCCTGTTCTAGATCCAAAAGACCCGGTTCTGCTTAATCTTCCTGTTCTAGGTCCAAAAGACCCGGTTCTCCTTCAGTTACTTCACTTTCATTCACTTGGGCCACAACACTGATGTTGAAATAGTCAGTGATTAGTGATTGTGAATAAATATCAGTTTTATCAAATAATTATGTTTATTACTAATAAGTATGATACTTCATTAGACTGTAGGCTGTAAAGCACAACTATACCTTTATAGTGTGAGTTTCAGTGGTGTAGGTTTGAATGAGAAGTGCACTGCTCAGCCTCCTGACCAACTCTTCACCTTCACCTACTGTTAAGAAGTTCTAACTGGAGCCAAACCACCAGGCACAAGGACTGTCTGTAATCCATACTCCATTTATTTGTTCACACATGAATGTTATGGATGTTGATTGCCATGGTTCTTAACAAAGAAACAAACTAATTACAATATCATGTCCAATGAATCCTAAATCAATCATGAACGTAGCATGAATCATCATATGCCTTAAGATAACATACACATCTCAAACAATGACTGACCCAACACATATTTCATTGTAACAAAAACATATCATGTCAATCATATCAATATCAATAGAAGGAATCAAACTAATAGAATCCAATAGAATAGAACTTACATTGGAATAGAGTCAAAAGACGCATGGCAAACATTCAGGTGAACGGTTTGGACACAGGAAACAGAGAGGAGGGCGTTCTTCTCAAGGCCAGGGGGAGGTCCTTCCACAAGGTCACTGCACCACAAGGTCACTGCTTAGTGTCTCCTTGTGGAGAGGAGAGGTAATGACCTTACAGTTTCTAACACCTACTGTATATTGATATGAGAATATTGATATATTGATATGATATTGATATGATAGTATTGATGTGATATTGATATGCTAACATACATATTATATTGATATGCTAATATTGATTTGATATGATACTATTGATATATTGATCTGCTAATATCAATATTCATATGATACTATTGATATATTGGCATGCTAATTCGGATATGCTAATGATACAATGATATTGATATGCTAATATTGATAGGATATTGATAAGAAAACATTGATATGGAGTGCAAACATTTAACAGTCTTTGACATCACTGAGTAGCCTGCCAAGTCCCTCCAGGAACGTACCAAGTCCCTCCAGGAATGTACCAAGTCCCTCCAGGAACGTACCAAGTCCCTCCAGGAACATACCAAGTCCCTCCAGGAACGTACCAAGGCCCTCCAGGAACGTACCAAGTCCCTCCAGGAACGTACCAAGCGGCAACAGTGAAATGCTTGTTGATCCCAGGGGGCCACTTCATGGGTTTCTTTTGCATTATTAACTATCTTGAGTTGCCACTTTATGTTTTCCATTGGACGGAGGTCAGTGGTACTCAGAGCTAAGAGGCTGGGCATGCTGGAGGAGGAGAGAGTGAGACTGAGACAGGACACACCAGGACCAGGACAGGACAGGACAGGACCAGGACAGGACACACCAGGACCAGGACAGGACACACCAGGACCAGGACAGGACAGGACAGGACCAGGACAGGACACACCAGGACCAGGACAGGACACACCAGGACCAGGACAGGACACACCAGGACCAGGCCTGGTCAGGACAGGACACACCAGGACCAGGACAGAACACACCAGGACCAGGACAGGACACACCAGGACCAGGACAGGACAGGACCAGGACAGGACACACCAGGACCAGGACAGGACAGGACCAGGACAGGACACACCAGGACCAGGACAGGACACACCAGGACCAGGACAGGACCAGGACAGGACAGGACCAGGACAGGACACACCAGGACCAGGACAGGACAGGACAGGACAGGACCAGGACAGGACACACCAGGACCAGGACAGGACCAGGACAGGACACACCAGGACCAGGCCTGGTCAGGACAGGACGAACACGCCCAGCAGGCTGCAGGGGCCACACTGAAGCTATTAGGTTCACAATGCCTCCAACTGATCCTAGCACTCACACACACATGTACACACACACACACAAACACACATGTGTACACACACTCATACACGCAAGTACACACACTCACACACACGTGTACAGTACACACACTCATACATGCAGGTAAACACACTCACACACATGTGCACACACTCATACAGTACACGCAGGTACACAGACTCACACACACACATACACAGGTACACACACTCTCACACACATGTGTACACACACTCACAGATGCATGTACTCACAGCCGTATAGACTAGAAGGTCTTGTATATTTTGACACACCGTGAGCCACAATGTTCAGTTGACCTGGTTTGCCGTTCTAAACCACAAGTGTCAATGGTGTCACCAGTTTGCAGGAAGTGTGTCACAGTGTGGTAACAGTTGAAAACAAAATTTTCCACCCACATGGCGTTCATCAGCAGCTGAGGAAGTCAACACTTGGTTCCTGTTTGTTTTGACTGTTTTCTTGGCTTGAATCTAAAGGCCACCGCACTACTGTTGGTGTAGTTAACTAGAAATGGCTTAACACTGAAAAGTGTAAAAATCAGTTTCGCAACATGGTATGCAAACTGTAAATGGAACACTTGCTTAGTGTCCAATTAGACTAACTGCTGTCACATATTCTCACTATGCTCATTTCATTAAGTACATGTTATCTCTGGTGCTTTTCAGGGGAGCCTGGGTTTATACAGTATGTGAAATATGTGAATGAGTGAATGCAGATTGTAGTAACAATAATTAATGGTCCATCCATCCATCTTCATCCTCTTATCCGGGGTCGAGTCGCGGAGGCAGCAGCTCCAGCAGGGGGCCCCAGACATCCCTTTCCCTGGCAGCATCAACCAGCTCTGCCTGGGGAATCTTTAGCCACTCATAGGCCAGTGCAGAGATGTAGTCCCGCCACCTAGTCCTGGGTCTACCCCGCGGCCTCCTCCCAGCCGGACACGCCTGGAACACCTCCCTAGGGAGGCGCCCAGGAGGCATCCTCACTAGATACCCGAACCACCTCAACTGGCTCCTTTCGACGCAAAGGAGTTGCGGCTCTACTCCGAGTCTCTCCCGGATGACTAAACTTCTCACCTGATCTCTCAGGGAGATCCCAGCCACCCTCGGAGAAAACTCATTTCGACCGTTTGTATCCGTGATCTCGTTCTTTCGGTCATGACCCATCCTTCATGACCATAGGTGAGGGTGGGGACGAAGATAGACCGGTAGATCGAGAGCTTTGCCTTTTGGCTCAGCTCTCTTTTCGTCACAACAGTGCGGTAAAGCGACTGCAGAACCGCACCAGCTGCTTCGATTCTCTGGCCAAACTCCCTCTCCATGGTTCCCTCACTCGTGAACAAGACCCCCAGATACTTGAACTCGTTCACTTGGGGTAAGGACTCATTTCCTACTTTGAGCGGACAGAGAGAACCATGGCCTCAGATTTATAATAATAATAATAACAATCATGGTATGAATGCTATTTAACCATTTGTCTCAGATATTGTATATGGTACCTAGGTCATGGTCATGCTTGTATGAACGGTTTGTCAAACCAAGTCAAAGATTAGTTGTTGAGTTATTGGGAGTTCTTGTGAAAGTCAGTTGCTGGAGTTCAATTGGTTTTCAATTCATTGCGATCATAGGAAAGGGCCATTCCCCTAACCCTAACCATCAAAATTAAATGCATAATCCTCATCCCAATCCTAACTGTACCACAGACAATGATGTGTGTAGTACGGTACTGAGTGTTACAGTGTAGTAACGTTACTGTACTGAGCGTTACAGTGTAGTAACGTTACTGTACTGAGTGACTTAACAAGATTTATTTATCCCACCCTGAATCAAAAGAGCTCAACTTGTTTGCATGTCTGCATGCCTGAGTGTTTCCTGTAGGGTCTCTGTCGAGTGCCTCTCAGTTCACAAGACTACATTTGTATTCTCTGCTACAGCTGCCAAGAGCTCCAGCCCTGCTTTACGTGTTTATTCACAAGAGTAACTCCTGCTTTTAAATATACGCCAGTTACCTTTGTAGACCATACAGAGGGGTAAATATTTTGTCCTGTAAATATCCTGCTTGTCTAACTCCTTGTGCACATAGAGCACACTAACGCAACGCTCCTCCGGTGCTTGAACTGCGCTTGTTCCCACCTGCGTCTCCTGATAGCAGTGAGCTCACACACTGCCAGACACACGGCCAGCCACTAAGGGTCTTGGGCTCAGTCAAACCCGCTCCATCTCCACCTGATATTTCTGCTCTCATGGCTCACAGTTTGGGTCCGGACGTTTCCTGCGTCCCGCCCGCGGTAAAGAGTTCAATCAGGGATCTCCAGTGTTCGAATCTCAATAACATAATAAGAGTATAATTCCACCTATGTGATTTGGGAGGGCGCTCCTTTTCAGAAACAATCCCGAGTCATTGTAGTGTGACGGTGGTTGACTAATCCGCGGGCACGCGGGGTTCCCTCTGAACTCGGCTGATTGGAGGCTAATTTTTATTAAGTAAGAGTGCGCGCTATTTGTTCCAGTCACTGAAGCGTCAAGCAGCCGTTGTGACAAGCAGAACTTGAATTGAGCTTGAATTACCAACTCCCTCTACTACCACTACTTTAATTAATCCACTTTTAACAAGAAAACACTTGCTTTGCTTAAATAATTTTTTTAAACAACTTTTTTGTCTGTTGTCAGGGGCTCGAATCAAATTGTTGCTTTGCCATAAGATGTAGCGGTAGATGACAGAGCGTTTTTTCTGTGGTTCAGTCATTAAGGAAGTAGGCTGAGGTAAACCCCCCGTTGGTTTTGTAGCTTTTTAAGTGGTGCAGCTGCTTCTGCTACCTGACATGTGTGTCTGTCCATCCACCCGTCCATCCGTCTGTCTGTGTGTGAGATTTAGACCAGATCAGAAGCAGCCAATACCGTTGCACACTAGCAGAGGGCAGTAGAGATTGCTCATGAACCTGCACCGCTTACTTCACCACCTGGGTGTGGTTTCTCATGTGTTAATCAAGCGTTGGAGGACTCGAGTACGGCTGCCTTAGCTGTCACTGTTCTACACCCAGGGAGCGTTATCAACGCAGCGCTCATCCGTCTGTCCTATGAGACGTACCAGAGCCCACCACTAGGAGCGCTAGTCAGGAAATGTTTCTCATTGGCTAGTGTAGAGGTTACCTGTAGGTGCATTGTGGGAACACTTATTGTGGTTAAAGTCCTTTCACAGAGTAGTATAGTCTATTCTACTCAGGGACACTTCTTCAAAAAGACATTACCCATCTCCACTCCATCATTGCCACAAAGGAACATGTATCAGTGGGGGAGAACATGTTTCCTGTTTACTTGTTTATAATGAACTTTTTTCCAATATTTTGACCGTAATTCCAGTTCTCTGGGATCACTGTATATACAGTGTTTTGCAAGGGGGAAGGGGGCGGGGTTTACTGGAAATGCTTACACGTAAACATACCATTAGAAATGCTGCAACAACAAGGTTCAGCATCAGTTACTTCCAAAAGATCTACCCATACAATATGGCCCAATACATTTGTTCTTTACTATAATGGACACACTTTGAGACTACTGGGATTATATATTTGTACACACGAATGTTTCACGTTGGCTAATGCACGTTATGTGACAAACCCAACCCATTAACCCATTAATTGAAGATGACATTGTGTCATTGCTGAGAGTACAATCAGTGAAGTTCATCACTTCCCGGGCAGCCATTATTAACAGAGCTGCAACCAGATGGGACGGTCTAATCTGTTTATCACCCTCAATACAGACGGAGCTCAGTGAAAAACACAAGGAGAGGAGAGATCGCTGCTCAGATGCTGGTCTGGGAAGACTGACACCCGAGAGGATGTCCCCTAACACTGATGAGAGGACAATCTCAGATAGAGGGTGTCCCCTAACGCTGACGATAGGACAATCTCAGATAGAGGGCTTCCCCTAACGCTGACGATAGGACAATCTCAGATAGAGGGTGTCCCCTAACGCTGACGATAGGACAATCTCAGATAGACGGCGTCCCCTAACGCTGACGATAGGACAATCTCAGATAGAGGGTGTCCCCTAACGCTGACGATAGGACAATCTCAGATAGAGGGCGTCCCCTAACGCTGACGATAGGACAATCTCAGATAGAGGGTGTCCCCTAATGCTGATGACAGGACAATCTCAGATAGAGGGCGTCCCCTAACGCTGACGATAGGACAATCTCAGATAGAGGGTGTCCCCTAACACTGATGATGGGACAATCTCAGATAGAGGGTGTCCCCTAACGCTGATGCTAGGACAATCTCAAATAGAGGGTGTCCCCTAATGCTGATGATAGGACAATCTCAGATAGAGGGTGTCCCCTAACGCTGACGATAGGACAATCTCAGATAGAGGGTGTCCCCTAACGCTGATGATAGGACAATCTCAGATAGAATGTGTCCCCTAACGGTGATGATAGGACAATCTCAGATAGAGGGTGTCCCCTAACGCTGATGCTAGGACAATCTCAGATAGAGGGTGTCCCCTAACGCTGATGATAGGACAATCTCAGATAGAGGGTGTCCCCCAATGCTTATGATAGGACAATCTCAGATAGATGTTTTTTTGCTTCCCTCTGGAATATGTAGGGGTGGGATGTCTACCCACCTCCCTTGTTCTCTGTAAAGCGCATTGTGTTGCCTCTGGGTATGAAATGCGCTATATAAATAAAGCTTTGATTGATTGATTGATTGATAGAGGGTGTCCCCTAACATTGATGATAGGACAATCTCAGATAGAGGGTGTCCCTCAATGCTGTTGCTAGGACAATCTCAGATAGTGGGTCACTGACGCTAGGACAATCTCAGATAGAGGGTGTCCCCTAACGCTGATGATAGGACAATCTCAGATAGTGGGTGTCCCCTAACACTGACGCTAGGACAATCTCAGATAGAGGGTGTCCCCTAACGCTGATGATAGGACAATCTCAGATAGAGGGTATCCCCTAATGCTGATGCTAGGACAATCTCAGATAGAGGGTGTCCCCTAACGCTGATGCTAGGACAATCTCAGATAGAGGGTGTCCCCTAACGCTGATGATAGGACAATCTCAGATAGAGGGCGTCCCCTAACGCTGATGCTAGGACAATCTCAGATAGAGGGCGTCCCCTAATGCTGATGCTAGGACAATCTCAGTTTCATGGTGCTGAATAATAAAGAATCTGTTTATCGATGACACATCAAGGAGCATTCAGGTCATGCTTCTGATAATCCCCTTGAATATTCTGATAATCCCCTTGAATATTCTGATAATCCCCTTGAATATTCTGTGTTCCCCTCCTCTTAATTTGCCTGTTTTTCTATATCTATATTTGTCTGGTAAATACTGATTACTTAGCCTCGACGAATTGCAACGCAGCCTAAAATCCCATTATGGGATCAAACTAGTCTCAAAGCGATGGCTAATGTTCCTCACATGTTGACTGTGCGCTTGAGTGGCGTGGACCCCAGTATTGTAGTCATTTATATTGCATTTGTTTCTAATGGTTCAGAATGAGAGCATGTCCATCTGCTTGATGGGATCTTCACCAATGTGGAAAGTGTCTCAAAATGCAACTTCAATAGATCTCTGTTATTAAGGCAATATTCAGCGAAAGGTAATGTTCTAATGGATGGTGTGCATGTGAACAGAGGGGTTCCTAATTACCCAGCCCTTTAGTCTAGACGCCCTCACTGCCTCCAAACTACACTAACCCACTCCACCTCAGGCACACTGCTTATTGGAACTGCCCCTGTCCTATCTGGAGTGATATCTGCCCTATGTGGAGTGATATCTGCCCTATGTGGAGTGATATCTGCCCTATGTGGAGTGATATCTGCCCTCTGTGGAGTGATATCTGCCCTCTGAGGAGTGATATCTGCCCTATGTGGAGTGATATCTGTCCTATGTGGAGTGATATCTGCCCTATTTGGAGTGATATCTGTCCTATGTGGAGTGATATCTGCCCTATGTGGAGTGATATCAGGCAGGAGAGACGCAGCGTCTCAGCAGGTGCTCATTCTGTCGTGTAGCTGGGTGACCACGCAGCCACGGCAACATTAACCACCTCCCTCCATAGGCCTTAAAGCCTCCGTGACGACTTCCTCTCCAGTTGGAGACCGTCTGCAGGAACCTACCCCCACCTGGGGGGGGCGGGGGGCAGGGGCGTCCTGTTGAGCATTAGGATGTTTACAGTGACATGAACTATGATAGATTATTGGTCAATAATTCAACACGTGTCAGATGGACCTCATTTACCGGACCAGCTGATGTCGTGCAGAATGGAGGTTACACTACAGGGGGGGAATAAACTACAGGTTACACTACAGGGGGGGAATAAACTACAGGTTACACTACAGGGGGGGAATAAACTACAGGTTACACTACAGGGGGGGGAATAAACTACAGGTTACACTACAGGGAGGGAATAAACTACAGGTTACACTACAGGGAGGGAATAAACTACAGGTTACACTACAGGGGGGGAATAAACTACAGGTTACACTACAGGGGGGGGGGATAAACTACAGGTTACACTACAGGGAGGGAATAAACTACAGGTTACACTACAGGGAGGGAATAAACTACAGGTTACACTACAGGGGGGGAATAAACTACAGGTTACACTACAGGGGGGGATAAACTACAGGTTACACTACAGGGGGGGAATAAACTACAGGTTACACTACAGGGGGGGATAAACTACAGGTTACACTACAGGGGGGGGATAAACTACAGGTTACACTACAGGGGGGGAATAAACTACAGGTTACACTACAGGGGGGGAATAAACTACAGGTTACACTACAGGGAGGGAATAAACTACAGGTTACACTACAGGGAGGGAATAAATAATCAGGCTTTTTTAGCCAGCGTTTTAATACTATTAAATATTCAGCTTTTTGGATGATTGAATTTGCAGCTAAATTACTGTGTCCCGTTGATAGAGCCTGGAGGAGGAGGAGAGAGGGCAGGGCACTGTGATGGGAAGAGGGCCAGCACAGAAACACCACACACACACACACACACACACACACACATACACACACACATGCACACACACATACACACACTCACACACACACACACACACACACACACACATACACACTCACACACACATACACACTCACACACACATACACACACACACACACACATGCACACATACATACACACACATACACACACACATACACACATACACACACACACACACATACCCGCCCCCTTCCCCACACACCCACAGAAACCACCATGTGCACACACACAGACATGCACACACAGACGTGCACACACAGACATGCACACAGACATGCACACACAGACACACACACACAGACGTGCACACACAGACACACACACACAGACGTGCACACACAGACACACACACACAGACGTGCATACACAGGTGGCATATGCTGAAATAGACGGCTGTAACTGATTATATACGCATCAATGAGCACATCCTGGGTAATATTTTGATATTATTACAGGTAGGTTTATCAAACCTGTTTGGTACTAAATGGACTCATAATTGTGCACAATTGTATGACAATCACAAACAATATAAAGCACATTCTCTGAACAGCAGTTGCATAATTAAAGTCTTCTTTTGCACAAGTAGGTTACAGGTATGCTCCAATGACCGCATCCTTTTCCCAGGTGTGTTGAGCTCTCTGACCAGTCTGAGTGCTCAGTGATATTAACCACAAACTGAACAGGACTACCAACAATAGTTTGGCATCCAACTTCTGATTAGAGAATTGGTAACTAAAATGAGAAATTAACCAATTAGAAGGGTTCACATACATTATTTAGCTCTCATTATCTTCCTGTGACATCGCAGGCTCCGGACCAATGAGAAGTGTTGGCCAGGCTTAGGCAATTAGTAAAATTAGTGGCGCAGGATTTGGCGTTGTTTCAGGCCACATGGCCCAGACGATACCAGGCTGGTTCACTCCTTTCATTTGGAACTTTGTGTGGGAAATAAAAGGGTTGAGGAATCGCAGAGGCTACCTGTGTGTCAAACTGTATTATTCAGCCTAACAAAGGTTTCTCCTGCCGCGCAGCAAACGGGGACAGTTTCCGCAGACTCCAGGACGGCGAGCTAGCCAGGGCGGTGGAGAGCGGCCATTTTGTGTCTGACGATGAGGAATAGGGACAGAGGGCCACCGGGTGGTAATTAGCCGTCTGGGTAGTGTTTGTTTTCATTTAACGCATGTTTGTGCTGATAAAGTTTGAGTTGCCAAAAATCCCGGTCCCATGATGGAGCTGGCTCCAGTCGCTGCCCTTCAGGAACGAAGGGAATCTTCAGCAGCGCTGTAACAATAAAGCACAGCAATCACCACTGCTCTTACAGTAATAACACCACAGACCTGAGGCACTGCTCTTATAACAATCACAGACCGCTGGGTATTACTGGACTTTTTCAATAAATAGATAAGAGGTCAGAAACTCCAATGTTCAGTTAAAGTACAGTATTGACATCCCTAAAAAAAAAAAGACTTGTTTAATAAACTGTCACTTTATTACCTTGCAACTGTTCCTGCAGGCCTGGAGAGCAGGAGTGAGCCGGCCTGCTGAGCGATGAGGTCCAGATCAGCACTAATGTTCGGTTAAACAGCATTTAAGAGCTCATCAGTATGGGAGGTGGAAAAAGAGTGAACAAGCAAACAAAGTAAACAGGTGCTGTGTGCTTTAGAAAGCGTTACCGCGATCCGTGCCAGAATGGAGAGCTATAATTATACTGTGCTGGATTATAGAGAACATTTTGCATGATAATCAAGGCAGGTATGTCCATTGATTTTCTGTTATAATGCTTAAATTTGTCATTAATAATTCATTTATTCCACTAGCCCTTCCATTTTCCACACACCTGGTTGTGGATGTGAGTGAAGTGGGTTTAAGATGCTGCTGTGGCAGTAGGCTATGTGTCATCGGCGCTCATGGCTCGATACTGCTTCATTAGGCCTATGTAACGTCCCGTTTGAAGTGTCGAAGCCCACTGGGTTATTGTGGCATTTATAAATGTGCCGTTTATAGATAAAATATAGAAGATGCTCGCACACAGAGAGATGTAAACTGATACACACTGATAAATAATAAATCAAACGTGACATCTAACTTGGATCTATATTTCTGAAAACATTTGTTTTTCTTAAACCTTAGGGGTTTTGTCATGGAAAAGGTGCAGAGACTTCAGAATAAGATAATGTCAAGCATAATCGAGTTATGGTTGCTACAAACCTTTCAGTCAGATCCGGTCTAGGGGCCTTTTGTCTCTCAACAAGTCCATTAACATGTTTCATTCCTCGGAGCACTAAAGGGCATGCATCTGATAAGAGACGCTTGACAGACACGTGAGTAAACCGTCATGCTGGTTCATATAGCTCTGAAACTCTGTCCTCTTCCTCTGATAAAGGAGAGGGCCTCGTCGGAGCAGGCCTGCAAGACAATGAGCACAACTGCAGTAAGAAACAACAGCAGCAGTCACCGGTGCAATCAAGTTTGTCCTTGAATTTCCACACATGTGAAGGTGGCAGGACCGTTAGTGAATTATGAGAACGTGACATGTTTGTCCAGCGCGGACTTGGCTCGTGTTTATGCGCTCGTTTTCTAGCATTGTTTGTCTTTTCTTTGTGGAGCTGAAATGCTCAAAATTGCATTTCTCAGATGTTCGTATCCCCGGAGGTGTGCGTTTGGCGGCAGGTGTCTTTGGGAAAACGAAAAAGAGAGAGAGAGAGAGAAATAATCCAACTCTCCAGTTTAATTTATGATGAGATGCTTCATCAATGAATCTACTGGCCATATATGCTCCTCAGCTATTTAAATAGCGTGCTGGTGATGTTAGAGCTTGCATCCTATACAAAGTTTTTCCTAGTTAATTGTTTGAGAAGATAGGTTTGGCATACGGAGGAAATGTTACTTTTAACATTCCCTAACTGGCATATGTTGATTTTCAGGTGTAGATTGTAGATTGTCATACTTAAGACTAGTTTGACATAATAAAACAATATTTATAATTTGTTATGCCTCCATTCTGTCAGTTTTTATATGTGTCAAGTCAATTAGTTAACCTTGACATGGGCTTTTCATAAATACAGAACAATATAGTAGCCTACTGCAGAATACTTTCCTTCTCACCAGTCACAACGCCACAATAATAGATATTGAACTGTAAATTTGAATTGAAAGCCCAGGTCATTGTGCCTCATTGACTTTAGACCACAAAAACCAAATGATGTCTTAGTTGAGAGAAATATATCAAAGGATATCAACAATTACGAGTCATAAACACGCCTGGAGACGCGGCTGTCGGGCGTATAGCAGCGGGAATTAGCATGTTGAGCTGATAAATATGCATGTTAAGACGGTCCCAGGGGAATAACACGCGTGTGATTGATAGCTTTGGAATTGGAAGATGTGTAAATTCTTTTCATTCCGGGGGTTGTGCTGTTGTACCACCGAAATACATTGCACTTGTTAAAAGTTTTACCAACTTTATAATCCTTAATGCCACATCTGTTTTCTGTATTTATAGCGCCTGTAAAACGTCATTAAATTATTACCACCAGCTGGCCTCATCGCGCAATAACCTCACTTATCTGTTATTCTCCCGGAATACTTTTGATTTATAGACCCTCTTAGAATAAATGATATTTTATACATATGTATATATAAACAAACAAGGGGAAATGTGTTCTCTTAAATAATTCATGAGTTTAACTTTGAATAAGTTACTTGGTAGAAGTTTGAGTTGGTCTTTTATGGCGCATTCAGACTGAGTGATGAAGCGCGTGCGAGGTTTCCTGTGTGTGAAGCTGCACCGCAAAGAAGACGAACCTCACATCTTACTCTCACATGAACACGAGAAAGGCTGCAAACATGTTCGTGTGTTTTAGGAATATATCGTAAGATTTTTGTAATATTATTATCATTATTATGTTATAAAGGGATATACGTGAGAAAGCTTGGAGGATTTTGATAATGATTAAGGTCAATGAATCAATAACATTGTCCTTGGTAAACATCCCAAATAACTCTGCCGAGAAAAAGTATTACATCCAAACTGTAGATCTAAATCTTCAGAACACCTTGAAAGAAAAATATATCATTAAGTTTGACATCTAAAGTTTTTGACTCAAATTGAACTCATCTTCAACTCAGAAGGATTCCAGCACCACCTAATGTCCACATTAAGTTATTGAAATTAAATTACTGACAGAATCGACAGATATCAGACATCAAACCGCATGCCTCGCTACCAGTTCTATTCCAATGTATGGTTTAGTATTGACCACATGTCCATAATGAGCTGTCATGTACTGTGTTGCATGTCGAGTATACATGCCATCTGTTTAGTGTATTAATATACCATGCAGAATGTCTATTATGTCCATGTTATGTGGATATATATATATATATGTGTGTGTGTGTGTGTATAGATATATATATAGATATATATACTGTCACTGTACATTGAAGTTTCACACACCTAAGAATTTCCCTTACTGGTACACTGGTACTGGTACATCCCTGGTACACTCGAGTACAGTGATGTGACCATAAAGAGGGTTGACTTGACTAGATGTAAATATGGGTGGTGTGTTTGGGCTACTGAGAAAATGAATCCTAAGCAGGTGAAGTCTGAAGCAGCAGAGTGTATCTGTGGGAGTGTAAATTGTGGGAGTGCACTTGAATGGTGAACACCCTGGAGTAGCAATAAAGGTTGTTTGTATAGCTGCTATATGTTTATCATCTCCCCCCAGAGGAAGTGATGATATATTATTGCTCCGGGTAGGGGGGCGTCAACCTGTCCTCGGAGGACAGTCCTCAGGGGGACGTTCTCTTCAGATGTGTTAAACTGTGTGACTCTGGGGATGGAGGGGGAGCAAGGGATGATGGGAAAGAAATATAAATATTTATCCTAAACAGGTTATTTTTGAAACATTCGTTTTTCACATTCTCTAATTGCACTGGCTTTTCCTGTGCTTTAGTTCATGTCAGACCTACCTGTGCCGTGTTCCTTGTGTTCCTCGTGTACTGCGGCTCGTCCGGGTGCAATAAATTACCTCTGAGTGCGTGGCGCCAGTCTTAGACTGGGAATAAAGGGAGCTCTGGATTTGGCTGGGGTTCCCTATCAGGAGCTGTGTGTTTGTAGGCTTTAGAACACTCTTCATCACGCCCTGCTGTTTCCCCCTGATAATGTCATGTCTTCTGTCTGGTATTGAGGTTTGAAACCTTCAGAAGAGCTTCCCCTGGGTTCCCTCTGGAACATACACCCCTCCCTGGGTTCCCTCTAGAACATACACCCCTCCCTCGGTTCCCTCTAGAACATACACCCCTCCCTGGGTTCTCTCTGGAACATACACCCCTCCCTGGGTTCTCTCTAGAACATACACCCCTCCCTGGGTTCTCTCTAGAACATACACCCCTCTCTAAGTTCTCTCTAGAACATTACAGGCGGCTGTAGCTCAGTTGGTAGAGCGGGTCATTCAATAATCAAAGGGTCAGTGGTTCGAATCCCAGCTCCGACTGTCCACATGTCGAAGTGTCCTTGAGCAAGACACCTAACCCCAAATTGCTCCCAATGAGCAGGTTAGCACCTTGCATGGCAGCTACCGCCATTGGTGTGTGAATGTGTGTGTGAATGAGAGGCCATTGTAAAGCGCTTTGAGTGCCTGAGGAAGGTGGAAAAGCACTATATTAGTGCAGTCCATTTACCATTTTCACCCCTCCCTGGGTTCCCTCTAGAACATACACCCCTCCCTGGGTTCCCTCTAGAACATACACCCCTCCCTGGGTTCCCTCTGGAACACACACCCCTCCCTGGGTTCCCTCTAGAACATACACCCCTCCCTGGGTTCTCCCTAGAACATATTCCCCTTCCTGGGTTCTCTATAGAACATACACCCCTCTCTGGGTTCTCTCTAGAACATACACCCCTCCCTGGGTTCCCTCTAGAACATTCACCCCTCCCTGGGTTCTCTATAGAATGTTCACCCCTCCCTGGGTTCTCTATAGAACATTCACCCCTCCCTGGGTTCTCTCTAGAACATACACCCCTCCCTGGGTTCCCTCAAGAACACACACCCCTCCCTGATTTGTGAATTCAACACAAAAAAGGCAAACCCTTTGTGTTTGTATGTAGAGGAAGTGCTGGTGAACTGCTGATGTTTGGACTCACTGGCACTAGGACCCTGAATGACAGCGCTCTGTAGAGTCAGGTCTGAGCAGGAGATCACCTCACATGAGGGGTTGTAGCCAGGTCTAGCCAGGATCAGGCCAGCAGCCATTTTAGCAACACAACACCCCCCCAGTTCCACTGTGCTACAGATACCTAGTCTCTCCAGTACAGTGTTTTCTAACGGCAGAACCGTTCTGTTGTTCCACACGCTGCCCCCCGCAGGCCTCGCCAGCCTGCCGCATCCTCCTGGCTGGCACGCCATGAGAGCACGCTTACTCTGCACCGCTGTTTGTTTTCCCTGAGTGGTAAACACGCTGATTTGGTGAGGGAGGCAGAGCCTGATTTCCCCTGGGTCCCGGGGGGCCTGAGCCCTACCTGTCAGCACACCTGAGCTCCTCCGTACCTGGTGACGCCAACACTTCTGCTCACACAAACGCTGATGTTAACATCAACAAGGTCCAGAACGGGTCACCTTCACCCGGGGGTTGAGTCACATGGCCAGATCCCGATGAAGGGGGCTCTAACTGTCCCCACTGACAGTTAGAGACCCCTTCATCCGGATCTGGCCATGTGACTCAAGGGGGGGTGATGGCCCCCTGCGTCTGTTCTAATGGGGATTTAACACATAGATGCTACAGATGGGAAGATTACATGTCAGGGAAGGGTGGTCATATTTGAGAAAAAAACAGCTGGGTCTGTTTATATAATAGATGATTTTGTGATCAGTGTGTTTATGTAATAGATGGAGTTTGTGATCAGTGTGTTTATGTAATAGATGAAGATTGTGATCAGTGTGTTTATGTAATAGATGAAGTTTGTGATCAGTGTGTTTATGTAATAGATGAAGTTTGTGATCAGTGTGTTTATGTAATAGATGAAGTTTGTGATCAGTGTGTTTATGTAATAGATTAAGTTTGTGATCAGTGTTTATGTAATAGATGAAGTTTGTGATCAGTGTGTTTATGTAATAGATGAAATTTGTGATCAGTGTGTTTATGTAATAGATGGAGTTTGTGATCAGTGTGTTTATATAATAGATGAAGTTTGTGATCAGTGTGTTCATGTCATGGAGTGTGATCAGTGATCAGTGCACGTAAAGATCTGAAATGATGAGCAGAGGAAGCTATTTCTAATCCTGATCAGACTGTGAATAAACCATGCTAATAAGCTGCAGCATGACCAGGTGTGACAGCTGTTACACACCTTTCCCATCATCACACACATCCTCAGAGTCCATGAGTGACGTCTTCACTGTCACAGGAAGTTCCACAGCCAGGAAGCCGGGCAGCAGCGGCGCCGAGACCTCGTCCACGACGATGACATGTTGAACCGGAGGCTCTGACACCACGGTATCTCCGCCACCGCGCCTCGATGTCACACCAGCGCCCACGCCCTGCTTTCTCATCTATATTTAGAGTCAAGTCAACAAGATGTCTGTCTGTGCTAGAACACTGCTCTTTAACATACTTGACACGCTCTTAAGTACTTTAATCACCTTAACTTGAGGCCTTGGTTACTGATTAACCTTTTTTTTTTGTAAGCCCATGGTTTGACCTTTACTGTGATTGTCAATTACTGTGACACTTCTTTGCACACAGCTCTGATGAACTTCAATGAGTCGACTGGTGAACTCCATGGCCTCACCATGTAAAAACACAAACTCCATGATAAGAAGGCTAGATATAGCTAATATCTTGCTCCAGATAGTCTTGTTGTGGTACACAGCAGGTCATATGCTGTGGATTACTGTAATCAAATCATGTAATATTTCCCAGTGGATCTCTAACTTCCCCACAATGTAGCTGGCATGTCACTCTGGTCTATTGCATTATTCCATGTCACCTACACTTATGTTCAGCACACGAGAGCCAGGCCAAACACTGAGCTCTCTGTGAACCACCTCGCTGTTCACAGTGTCAGCAGGAGGTCAGTACATGTCTTCATGTTGACTCCGCATGTAGATAAAGGGCTTTCAATTGCTGGAAATTATACTTTCTAAGGTCACTACTAAAACATGAAAGTATTCATAGAAATTCAACCAGAATTTCAGTAGGAAAGGAAACCAAATATGACAACTTATTTTCAGTGGCAGTATTTATAGTACGTCAAAACACGGCTTTCTGGTTTCTGCTGATTTCAGATGAGTGGTCAGGAGGTTTTTTCATTTCATTTCAAACCTTTATTTCAACTTGTTAGACACTTGGTTATCTTGCTTGCATGCAACAGCTTTATAAAACACAAAGACCCAGAGCCAGCATCCCTGTGCTGAGACTGGAGCATGACTCCAACATTGGAATATGAAAAGCAGCAGACGTGGTTTCAGACACCTTGTACTGAAACAAAGCATCCAGTTCCGCCAGAGAAAGAGGGAATATAAAGCACCTCTTTGTCGTTGTTCAGAACTGTTGTCTTTGTCTCTGTTTGTCTCTTTTTTGGGGGTGGGGGGGGGGCGGGGGTGGGGGGGGTAATATTTTTAAACAGTAATTACCTGGCGAGGATCCCACTCAGAGGGATTGAAGTGCGATGGCGGAGCAGCAGGTCTGGCTCAGCGCTGGAAGCTGCGAGGGCTCAACGCTGCTCTGGGCACAGGAGGAAAACTCACAACCAGGACGGCAGATTCCTGGTGTAACTGTGTCTCTTCCTTATCCAAACACAAGTCACTGCCCCATGCCAAGTCCACCACAAAGGACAGATACAGAGTCGGCTGCCCCGTTGTTGTTGTTGTTGTATTGCATTGTTGTTGTGTTGCATTGTTGTAACACATTCTTAAAGGAGTAGTAAAGGGAAAATGCATGTTTAGCCCTGTTTTAAGGTTACTTATGATCATATACAATGGTTCAGATCAAAACGTTGACAAAACTAGCACTTTTGAGAAAGTCTGATAATTGCTCTACCACCGTTTTGGTAATACAATGGATGTGGGTGGGCACCTTGAAAAATCTTTCAAAAACATGTCAAACTCTCGATTTCAAAGATAAGAAGCTCAGGGGGTAATTGGTGTCCATTGGTGTTCTGACATCAAATTCGCTGCAAAGTATGAATCCTGTAGGGTTTTATTGATCATTTTATGAAATCCATTGACTTGTATTGAAGCGACCGTTGTAGATGTGTAGATCAATCCACAGAGGGGATTCAGGAAGCGGAACTACTTACGGTAGCTATTGTTATTGTTTATGTTGCTAGGCTACCTAGTTTGCGGAGGTTTACACACGTATGTGCTAAATACTAAATAGTTCTATGCTAAATATTTAAAAAAGCCTTTCCAGATTAACTAGAATCTTACTTTATGGCAAATTATATGTCAGAACGCCAACTAACACCTCGGTAAGTTTCTTGTCTTTGAAATTGAGAGTTTAACATGTTTTTTGAATGATTTTTCAAGGTGCCCACCCACATCCATTGTATGACCAAAACAGTGGTAGAGCAATTATCAGACTTTCTCAAAAGTGCTAGTTTTGTCAACGTTTTGATCTGAACCATTGTATATGATCATAAGTAACCTTAAAACAGGGCTAAACATTTCCCTTTACTACTCCTTTAAGCATCTCACAGGTAAAGTATCACTGTTCTATAGGGAAACATCCTATTGATACATGTTTTAGTGTAAGAAATGCATTTCGAAAATGTCAAAGCATGCAATATCAGTGCATTTTACTCACAAAATGTTGCTTACTACACAAGTATTAAATGTCTTAGCCGATTGTTCATACTTATCATACTATCCCTCTTCCAGTTTAACTCATTCATTGTCTATAGTATCAACTTTTACATATCTTTCTGACAATAAATGTTTCATCACAAAGGCAGCATAAATATTCTTGTTTCATACAAGGTCATAAAACAGAGACCATAACCTGCTATACTGCAATATACCCTATAATTACAATAGCAATTAAAAATGATAAAAAAAAATACAATATGTAATTAAAACAAAAACATACTAAAGTAGCATTATTGTGCTGTATAGATTAGATGAGGGGTTAGAAGTAGTTGGAAAGTAGAAGTCGTGGATTATTGTCAGATTGTAAGAGATTGTCTGACGTATGATGGAGCTCTGAAAAGTTGCTGTGTAGATGACACGCTTAATGAAACAGATAAACATAATCAATTATCACAACACATTCTCAATGAGGTGAAAGTGAAATGGTAAAGATAATCTTCAACTGTTTCCTGATTATATTACTTTACTCTATATACTTTCATCATTCAGCCTCGAGTTATAATTTGTTGTAATAAGTGAAGTTTAAAATAATGTCACATTTAGCAGGAGCCATGTTTCTATGGAACTCCTCTTCACGCCTTAAAGAGCCCAGGTCTGGTGGAGGATCAGATCTTAAAGAGCTCAGGTCTGGTGGGGGATCAGATATACGTTATTAAAGAGCTCAGGTCTGGTGGGGGATCAGATATACGTTATTAAAGAGCTCAGGTCTGGTGGGGGATCAGATATACGTTATTAAAGAGCTCAGGTCTGGTGGGGGATCAGATATACGTTATTAAAGAGCTCAGGTCTGGTGGGGGATCAGATATACGTTATTAAAGAGCTCAGGTCTGGTGGGGGATCAGATATACGTTATTAAAGAACTCAGGTCTGGTGGGGGATCAGATATACGTTATTAAAGAGCTCAGGTCTGGTGGGGGATCAGATATACGTTATTAAAGAACTCAGGTCTGGTGGGGGATCAGATATACGTTATTAAAGAGCTCAGGTCTGGTGGGGGATCAGATATACGTTATTAAAGAGCTCAGGTCTGGTGGGGGATCAGATATACGTTATTAAAGAGCTCAGGTCTGGTGGGGGATCAGATATACGTTATTAAAGAGCTCAGGTCTGGTGGGGGATCAGATATACGTTATTAAAGAGCTCAGGTCTGGTGGGGGATCAGATATACGTTATTAAAGAGCTCAGGTCTGGTGGGGGATCAGATATACGTTATTAAAGAACTCAGGTCTGGTGGGGGATCAGATATACGTTATTAAAGAGCTCAGGTCTGGTGGGCGATCAGATATACGTTATTAAAGAACTCAGGTCTGGTGGGGGATCAGATATACGTTATTAAAGAACTCAGGTCTGGTGGGGGATCAGATATACGTTATTAAAGAGCTCAGGTCTGGTGGGGGATCAGATATACGTTATTAAAGAGCTCAGGTCTGGTGGGGGATCAGATATACGTTATTAAAGAGCTCAGGTCTGGTGGGGGATCAGATATACGTTATTAAAGAGCTCAGGTCTGGTGGGGGATCAGACAGATACAGTATACATTATTAAGATCAGCGGCCCAGGAGAACACTGTGCAGATAGAGGGTATGCTGGTTGTCTCTCTTGTGTCTAATCCTGGTTAGAGGGATAAATACACCTATGCGTCACAAAGTACCATTCAGTCTATATCTCAGATATGGTGATATAGTCCATATCTCTATATATAGTGATATAGTTCAGTCTATATCTCTGATATAATAATATAGTTCAGTCTATATCTGATATAGTGATATAGTTCAGTCTGTATCTCTGATATAGTTATATAGTTCAGTCTATATCTCTGATATAGTAATATAGTTCAGTCTATATATCTGGATAGTAATATAGTTCCATCTATATCTTTGATATAGTATAGTTCAGTCTATATATCTGATATAGTTATATAGTTCAGTCTATATATCTGGATAGTGATATAGTTCCATCTATATCTTTGATATAGTATAGTTCAGTCTATATATCTGATATAGTGATATAGTTCAGTCTATATCTCTGATATAGTGATATCGTTCAGTTTATATATCTGATATAGTGATATAGTTCAGTCTATATCTTTGATATAGTATAGTTCAGTCTATATATCTGATATAGTAATATAAGTCGAGGGCAGTAACCCTCCGCAAGTAAAATATTCTGTTTATTCAACTTATTTTCAACTGAAAACATTACAAGACATAATTATGAAAACAAAATAAAAGTATTGCTCAAATATATTTGCTTTAAAAAGTGTAGACTACAAGTTGAGTTGCATAGTCCATTTTAAGGTGAACTGCGTTGCTATGGCGCATCTCAATCAATGAACAACGCATCTACTGCCTGTCTGAATTAGCCTACATCTCTTTGGATGTTTTCTTTTAACGTCAAATCAATAGTCAGTTTTTCATCCCTCGCCTCTGGCCTTTAGGCTCATCTCATCTGCTCGTAACCCCAAGCAGCCATTCAATGCATTGCATGACTTGCGAGGCTTTATGTGAGGCTTATTAGGCTATGAATAGACTATGAATGGCCTAATATTAGCCTGATGGTTACAGTGGTTTCCTACAGTGGTTACAGTGGTTTCTATAGCAACCGCAAGGCTGCGTCTGATCTCTTGATTACTCCGGGTCGGCGCATTAATCTACAGCTGTGCTTAAACATCGGGCGGGATATACAGAAATAATGTATCCCTCCCAGCCAATCAAAATCAAGCATTTACAAAATAAGTTGAATAAAGTGATATAGTTCAGGTAGAGGGCTTTCTTTCCTGTCAAGTAAAATCAAGACATCAAAAAAGATAAAGATATCTGGCCATATGTTTCTTTCAAAGTACTAATTTGATAGCAATCATTGTAGTTCAACCTTATCTACCACTAATACTGCTTACTGTATGACTTACTGTTGCTTAGCTACTGTGCCGATGCTTCAGTCAGTCCAGCCCAGATCCACACTGACCGTCTGTCTGCTTGTGCTGTTGACCCTTTGTCATTATAGTGTGATACAACCTTTTCCTGGCTCCTCCAGTTATTAACCTCTGTTAGACAGACATGAGGAGCAGTCCTGCGAGTCTTAATGGCTCCTTGTTAAAGTGTTAGGATGTCATTATTCCCCAAGCTACAGTCTGAAAAGATAGCTCTACTATGCCCTCCAAATCCTCTTAGTCACAGCCAACAAATGAGGTGAGGAGGTCAGCAGAGAGCCAGAAGGGTGGGTTGTGTGTGGGCTGTTACATAACTATTGTAAATGCTAACTCACATGTGCATTGTACCTGGAAGATACAAATGAGAGTTTTACAGTACAGACCTTTACCTGAAACCCGAAGAAGCTATCGCCGGTACTGTTTGGCAGACGCGCACGCACACACACACACACACACACACACCATCTGGTGTCAATGCCTTTGTCATTCACTATGACCAATTGTGTTATTAGATGATTGAATAATGAGTGCTGTGTTCATGACTGCACACAGAGCATGCCTCTCAGTGTATTAGCTGTGTGACAGAGGTCACAGCCACGGGGAGGATGAGGGATCGTGACCGTGGGATCACTCATGGACATGCTTCTCTGTTTAGCAAACAAAGCGATTGGCTGAATCTCTGAGCTATTACCATGACAATCTTTTCAACCTCAAGGTATCTCTTCATGTAACTTTGAGTGGGAAACCAGTTTCATACTGGACTGAAATAGGTTTTGAAATCAACAACTTGCAGCTGCTGTATGACTTCCACACGGCTGTGCACAGGGAGTCAAGGGTTATTATTCACCAATCTTGGGTTTAGTTTCAGGTGAACTCTCTCAAATCATTCAAACGATCCATGCCTTGTGAGTATGAGACAAGTTAGCTCTTGACTTGAAAACTTGCTGTTTACTTTCATGGTGGCTTGATGACTGCGTAACTATATCCAATCACCTGTGAGGCCTGTGTCACTACAAGCATTGCCTAACAACTCTATAGGAAGACTGTCACCATGTGAGCACAACTGACAGTTTGTGGTTTGCATGAACGAGATGTCTGCAAGTTTGCACAACCATATTTCTCAAGAATTCTAGCTTGTAATTGTTCAGATCTTGGGCTTCAAAAAATGCAAAAAGGCGCAATTGTA